>NC_084747.1:17298264-17445764 GCF_033978785.1 Entelurus aequoreus | reverse complement strand
TTTGTAAACTTCAGAAAACGTAGAGTTTTTAATGAATTGATGTTTTCCTAATTGTCGAAGACCGGGCGCGGTCCTTCGTGAACTTAACATACCTGTTTTACTGTAGTAAACGTTGCAGAGAACTGCAAAACTACCGTACTGTATATATATCCGTAAAGACCCTACGTACTTTATTTGTTCTTGTTTTTACAAACCTTAGTCAATCTAAAGACAATCATTAAAGACCCTAAATACTTTGTTTTTGTTTTTACAATCCTTAGTCAATCTAAAGACAATCAATAAAGACCCTACGTACTTTTGTCTTGTTTTTACAAACCTTAGTCAATCTAAAGACAATCATCAAAGACCTTACGTACTTTATTTGTTCTTGTTTTTACAAACCTTGGTCAATCTAAAGACAATCATCAAAGACCCTACATACTATATTTGTTCTTGTTTTTACAAACGTTAGTCAATCTAAAGACAATTATCAAAGACCCTACGTACTTAGTTCTTGTTTTTACGAACCTTAATCAATCTAGTCAATCATCAAAGACCCTACGTACTTTATTCGTTCTTGTTTTTACAAACCTTAGTCAATCTAAAGACAATCATCAAAGACCCTATGTACTTTTTGTCTTCTTCTTACAAACCTTAGTCAATCTAAAGACAATCATCAAAAACCCTACGTACTATATTTGTTCTTGTTTTTACAAACCTTAGTCAATCTAAAGACAATCATCAAAGACCCTACATACTTAGTTCTTGTTTTTACAAACCTTAGACAATCTAAAGTCAATCATCGAAGACCCTACACACTTTATTTGTTGTTGTTTTTACAAACCTTAGTCAATCTAAAGACAATCATCAAAGACCCTACGTACTTTGTTCTTGTTTTTACAAACCTTAGCCAATCTAAAGTCAATCATCAAAGACCCTGCATACTTTATTAGTTCTTGTTTTTACAAACCTTAGTCAATCTAAAGTCAATCATCAAAGACCCTGCATACTTTGTTTGTTCTTGTTTTTACAAACCTTGGTCAATCTAAAGACAATCATCAAAGACCCTACGTACTTTATTAGTTCTTGTTTTTACAAACCTTGGTCAATCTAAAGACAATCATCAAAGACCCTACATACTATATTTGTTCTTGTTTTTACAAACGTTAGTCAATCTAAAGACAATTATCAAAGACCCTACGTACTTAGTTCTTGTTTTTACGAACCTTAATCAATCTAGTCAATCATCAAAGACCCTACGTACTTTATTCGTTCTTGTTTTTACAAACCTTAGTCAATCTAAAGACAATCATCAAAAACCCTACGTACTATATTTGTTCTTGTTTTTACAAACCTTAGTCAATCTAAAGACAATCATCAAAGACCCTACATACTTTGTTCTTGTTTTTACAAACCTTAGTCAATCTAAAGACAATCATTAAAGACCCTAAATACTTTGTTTTTGTTTTTACAATCCTTAGTCAATCTAAAGACAATCAATAAAGACCCTACGTACTTTTGTCTTGTTTTTACAAACCTTAGTCAATCTAAAGACAATCATCAAAGACCCTGCATACTTTATTTGTTCTTGTTTTTACAAACCTTAGTCAATCTAAAGACAATCATCAAAGACCTTACGTACTTTATTTGTTCTTGTTTTTACAAACCTTAGTCAATCTAAAGACAATCATCAAAGACCTTACGTACTTTATTTGTTCTTGTTTTTACAAACCTTGGTCAATCAAAAGACAATCATCAAAGACCCTACATACTATATTTGTTCTTGTTTTTACAAACATTAGTCAATCTAAAGACAATTATCAAAGACCCTACGTACTCAGTTCTTGTTTTTACGAACCTTAATCAATCTAGTCAATCATCAAAGACCCTGCGTACTTTATTTGTTCTTGTTTTTACAAACCTTGGTCAATCTAAAGACAATCATCAAAGACCTTACGTACTTTATTTGTTCTTGTTTTTACAAACCTTAGTCAATCAAAAGACAATCATCAAAGACCCTACATACTATATTTGTTCTTGTTTTTACAAACATTAGTCAATCTAAAGACAATTATCAAAGACCCTACGTACTTAGTTCTTGTTTTTACGAACCTTAATCAATCTAGTCAATCATCAAAGACCCTACGTACTTTATTCGTTCTTGTTTTTACAAACCTTAGTCAATCTAAAGACAATCATCAAAAACCCTACGTACTATATTTGTTCTTGTTTTTACAAACCTTAGTCAATCTAAAGACAATCATCAAAGACCCTACATACTTTGTTCTTGTTTTTACAAACCTTAGTCAATTTAAAGACAATCATCAAAGACCCTACATACTTTGTTCTTGTTTTTACAAATCTTAGTCAATCTAAAGACAATTAACAAAGACCTTATGTACTTTTTGTCTTATTCTTACAAACCTTAGTCAATCTAAAGACAATCATCAAAGACCCTATGTACTTTTTGTCTTATTCTTACAAACCTTAGTCAATCTAAAGACAATCATCAAAAACCCTACGTACTATATTTGTTCTTGTTTTTACAAACCTTAGTCAATCTAAAGACAATCATCAAAGACCCTACATACTTTGTTCTTGTTTTTACAAACCTTAGTCAATTTAAAGACAATCATCAAAGACCCTACATACTTTGTTCTTGTTTTTACAAATCTTAGTCAATCTAAAGACAATCATCAAAGACCCTATGTACTTTTTGTCTTATTCTTACAAACCTTAGTCAATCTAAAGACAATCATCAAAAACCCTACATACTATATTTGTTCTTGTTTTTACAAACCTTAGTCGATCTAAAGACAATTATCAAAGACCCTACGTACTTTATTTGTTGTTGTTTTTACAAACCTTAGTCGATCTAAAGACAATCATCAAAGACCCTACATACTTAGTTCTTGTTTTTACAAACCTTAGCCAATCTAAAGTCAATCATCAAAGACCCTGCGTACTTTATTAGTTCTTGTTTTTACAAACCTTAGTCAATCTAAAGACAATCATCAAAGACCCTACGTACTATATTTGTTCTTGTTTTTACAAACCTTAGTCAATCTAAAGACAATCATCAAAGACCCTGCATACTTAGTTCTTGTTTTTACAAACCTTAGTCAATCTAAAGTCAATCATCGAAGACCCTACATACTTTATTTGTTGTTGTTTTTACAAACCTTAGTCAATCTAAAGACAATCATCAAAGACCCTACATACTTAGTTCTTGTTTTCACAAACCTTAGTCAATCTAAAGACAATCATCAAAGACCATATGTACTTTGGTCTTGTTTTTACAAACCTTAGTCAATCTAAAGACAATCATCAAAGACCCTACATACTTTGTTCTTGTTTTTACAAACCTTAGTCAATCTAGAGACAATCATTAAAGACCCTAAATACTTTGTTTTTGTTTTTACAATCCTTAGTCAATCTAAAGACAATCAATAAAGACCCAACATACTTTTGTCTTGTTTTTACAAACCTTAGTCAATCTAAAGACAATCATCAAAGACCCTGCATACTTTATTTGTTCTTGTTTTTCCAAACTTTAGTCAATCTAAAGACAATCATCAAAGACCATACGTACTTTATTTGTTCTTGTTTTTCCATCCTTGGTCAATTTAAAGACAATCATTAAAGACCCTACGTACTTAGTTCTTGTTTTAACAAACCTTAGTCAATCTAAAAACAATCATTAAAGACCCTGCATACTTTATTTGTTGTTGTTATTACAAACCTTAGTCAATCTAAAGACAATCATCAAAGACCCTACATACTTTGTTCTTGTTTTTACAAACCTTAGTCAATCTAGAGACAATCATTAAAGACCCTAAATACTTTGTTTTTGTTTTTACAATCCTTAGTCAATCTAAAGACAATCAATAAAGACCCAACATACTTTTGTCTTGTTTTTACAAACCTTAGTCAATCTAAAGACAATCATCAAAGACCCTGCATACTTTATTTGTTCTTGTTTTTCCAAACTTTAGTCAATCTAAAGACAATCATCAAAGACCATACGTACTTTATTTGTTCTTGTTTTTCCATCCTTGGTCAATTTAAAGACAATCATTAAAGACCCTACGTACTTAGTTCTTGTTTTAACAAACCTTAGTCAATCTAAAAACAATCATTAAAGACCCTGCATACTTTATTTGTTGTTGTTATTACAAACCTTAGTCAATGTAAAGACAATCATCAAAGACCCTATGTACTTTGGGCTTGTTTTTACAAACCTTAGTCAATCTAAAGACAATCATCAAAGACCCTACGTACTTTGTTCTTGTTTTTACAAACCTTAGTCAATTTAAAGAATCATCAAAAACCCTACGTACTTAGTTCTTGTTTTTACAAACCTTAGTCAATCTTAAAAGACAATCATCAAAGACCCAGCGTACTTTATTTGTTCTTGTTTTTACAAACCTTAGTCAATCTAAAGACAATCATAAAAGACCCTTACATACTTAGTTCTTGTTTTCACAAACCTTAGTCAATCTAAAGACAATCATCAAAGACCTTATGTACTTTGGTCTTGTTTTTACAAACCTTAGTCAATCTAAAGACAATCATCAAAGACCCTACATACTTTGTTCTTGTTTTTACAAACCTTAGTCAATTTAAAGACAATCATCAAAGACCCTACATACTTTGTTCTTGTTTTTACAAACCTTAATCAATCTAAAGACAATCATCAAAGACCCTATGTACTTTTTGTCTTATTCTTACAAACCTTAGTCAATCTAAAGACAATCATCAAAAACCCTACGTACTATATTTGTTCTTGTTTTTACAAACCTTAGTCAATCTAAAGACAATCATCAAAGACCCTTCATACTTAGTTCTTGTTTTTACAAACCTTAGTCAATCTAAAGTCAATCATCGAAGACCCTACATACTTTATTTGTTGTTGTTTTTACAAACCTTAGTCAATCTAAAGACAATCATCAAAGACCCTACGTACTTTGTTCTTGTTTTTACGAACCTTAGCCAATCTAAAGACAATCATCAAAGACCCTACGTACTTTGTTCTTGTTTTTACGAACCTTAGCCAATCTAAAGTCAATCATCAAAGACCCTGCGTACTTTCTTAGTTCTTGTTTTTACAAACCTTAGTCAATCTAAAGTCAATCATCAAAGACCCTGCATACTTTGTTTGTTCTTGTTTTTACAAACCTTAGTCAATCTATAGACAATCATTGCCAATAAATCTAAATAACAAATCTAACATCATGGACAATTTAGAGTTTACCACCACTGTCAGGTATCGAACACACAATTTACATGGCAATTTACAGACAATTTACAGTATTTCATAAACCCAACGCAGCTCTAAAATCACTCCCTGTGTATGTCCAGTTATAACTATGGGGGATCAGCCATGTCCCCCATAGTTATAACTCAGGGGTCGGCAAACCCAAAATGTTGAAAGAGCTATATTGGACCAAAAATACAAAAAAGTAATCTGTCTGGAGCCGCAAAAGATCAAGAGACTTATATAAGTAAGTATGTAAGTGGCTAATTAACTATATTAGCCTACTATCAAAGTGACTATATGTCCGACCGGTAGGAGGCCGTGGGGAAGACCCAGGACACGTTGGGAAGACTATGTCTCCGGGCTGGCCTGGGAACGCCTCGGGATCCCCCGGGAAGAGCTGGACGAAGTGGCTGAGGAGAGGGAAGTCTGGGCTTCCCTGCTTAGGCTGCTGCCCCCGCGACCCAACCTCGGATAAGCAAAAGAAAATGGCTTTAGTTCGCTTTGATCTCCTTTCGGACGACTTCCTGCTTTTCTCCAGAGTAAATGTCCATCCAATGAAGTTGTCGCCAAAAAACCGCCACGATATTTTCTTAGCACTCTGATTAAAGTAAATAAAAGGAAAACTAAAACTAAGAGACCTTTGCAGCAGACGTGCGAGGGACCGCAGCACAAAGCGTTGATCCGGCGACGGACTTAAGTCGCAGGAGAAGACGGCGGCAGGGAAAAAGGGGCCAAAGGAAGCAGCGAGTGTGGCGCAGAGATAATTGGGGTTCTGGCGAGCGCTCTCGCCCTCGTCGTCGTCGCGCGACTTCACTTCTATGCAGAGGGAGTGTTTCATTTTCACAGTTCACACTCTGATGTCAGGTCTCTGACTGCGGACACTGTTGCATCCTGGGAAGTGCTGTTGACCCCCGTCTCGTGGGGCACTGGGCCAAATGTCACTTTCACTTTTCATACCGCTCAATCATTCTCCGCAGTCGTCAACGCTGAAGACAACTGACGCTCCTCCATTAAATACGACACTGAAACACTTCAAAGATGTATTTCCGAATTGGGTCATAATTTTGACGAGTATAAATAATAAAAAAAACAACAGTAGTATCTCATAAAAAACATTTAGTTAGAAGAATAACTCTTTGAATTTTGATTAATCATGAATAATGGCAGTTAATTACTTGATTGCATAATATATATATATATATATATATATATATATATATATATATATATATATATATATATATATATATATATATATATATATATATATATATATATATATATATATATATGTATATATATATGTATATATATATATATATATTTTTTTTTTTATATATATATATTTTTTTTATATATATATATATATATATATATTTTTATATATATATATACACTACCGTTCAAAAGTTTGGGGTCACCCAAACAATTTTGTGGAATAGCCTTCATTTCTAAGAACAAGAATAGACTGTCGAGTTTCAGATGAAAGTTCTCTTTTTCCTGTCCATTTTGAGCGTTAAATTGAGCCCACAAATGTGATGCTCCAGAAACTCAATCTGCTCAAAGGAAGGTCAGTTTTGTAGCTTCTGTAACGAGCTAAACTGTTTTCAGATGTGTGAACATGATTGCACAAGGGTTTTCTAATCATCAATTAGCCTTCTGAGCCAATGAGCAAACACATTGTACCATTAGAACACTGGAGTGATAGTTGCTGGAAATGGGCCTCTATACACCTATGTAGATATTGCACCAAAAACCAGACATTTGCAGTTAGAATAGTCATTTACCACAATAGCAATGTATAGAGTGTATTTCTTTAAAGTTAAGACTAGTTTAAAGTTATCTTCATTGAAAAGTACAGTGCTTTTCCTTCAAAAATAAGGACATTTCAATGTGACCCCAAACTTTTGAACGGTAGTGTATATGTATATATATATATATATATATATATATATATATATATATATATATATATATATATATATATATATATATATATATATATATATATATATATATATATATGTATATGTCTTAATTAGATTATCCAAAAAAATAGTGCTCAATACCGTGGTAGAGCGCAATGTATGTATGTGTGGAAAAAAAAAATCACAAGACTACTTCATCTCTACAGGCCTGTTTCATGAGGGGTTCCCTCAATCATCAGGAGATTTTAATAGAAGCATTCACATGCCATGGTTTATATAGGACACAGAACGGGTGGGTACAGGCAGGCGTAGGGGCGTGGTGATTGGCTCATGTGTTACCTAGGAGGTGTTTCCTTCTGTGACGGCATGCTGATACAATTTCGCTGATTGAACAATCACAAGGCCTCTTTCAGAAACCAAAGCCTGCGGAACACTACAGAACTCAGCAAACACATTTGGAACCTCAAAGACAATAATGTTGACTATTCAATAACATGGCAAATTCTTGCATCCAGCACACCTTACAACAGTGGTAATAAAAGATGCAACCTATGCTTAAAAGAGAAACTGTTTATCATATACAGTCCAGACTTGTCATCCCTCAACAAGCGCAGCGAAATTGTATCAGCATGCCGTCACAGAAGGAAACACCTCCTAGGTAACACATGAGCCAATCACCACGCCCCTACGCCTGCCTGTACCCACCCGCTCTGTGTCCTATACAAACCATGGTATGTTAATGCTTCTATTAAAATCTCCTGATGATTGAGGGAACCCCTCATGAAACAGGCCTGTAGAGATGAAGTAGTCTTGTGATTTTTTTTCCCACACATACATATATATATATATATATATATATATATATATATATATATATATATATATATATATATATATATATATATATATATATATATATATATATATATATATATATATATATATATATATATATATATATATATATGTATATATATATATATATATATATATATATATATATATATATATATACAGTACATGCCAAAAGTTTGGACACACCTTCTCATTCTATGTGTTTTATTTATTTTCATGACTATTTACATTGTAGATTGTCACTGAAGGCATCAAAACTATGAATGAACACATGTGGAGTTATGTACTTAACAAAAAAAAAGGTAAACTTTTGACCACGACTGTGTGTATATATATATATATATATATATATATATATATATATATATATATATATATATATATATATATATATATATATATATATATATATATATATTCATATATAGTACACACATATATATATATATATATATATATATATATATATATATATATATATATATATATATATATATATATATATATATATACAGTACATGCCAAAAGTTTGGACACACCTTCTCATTCTATGTGTTTTCTTTATTTTCATGACTATTTACATTGTAGATTGTCACTGAAGGCATCAAAACTATGAATGAACACATGTGGAGTTATGTACTTAACAAAAAAAAAGGTGAAATAACTGAAAACATGTTTTATATTCTAGTTTCTTCAAAATAGCCAACCCTTTGCCCTGATTACTGCTTTGCACACTCTTGGCATTCTCTCCATGAGCTTCAAGAGGTAGTCACCTGCAATGGTTTTCACTTCACAGGTGTCATAGTTTTGATGCCTTCAGTGACAATCTACAATGTCAATAGTCGTGAAAATAAAGAAAATGCATGGGAATGAGAAGGTGTGTCCAAACGTTTGGCCTGTTATAAGTACACCTCTGCATAAATATGTATCCTTATTAGTCTTAAAGAAAACAAAAAAGACAAGAGAAATGTCGCTCAACTTACAACAAGGAATAACATTAATAACATTGTTTTTTAGTCTGGAACAGAACAGATTTAAAGTGCATCAATTTTCCTAAAAAATAGATAAATCTTTATTTAAACTATAAAAAAAAAATTGACTGACGTGAACCATTTGATACTGAAAATTAAACTCAATAAATATGAATACGTTCAAACATGAACTCAGGAGCACAATATTTAAAACACTTTAACCTACAAAACAGAAATAAATTAAACAAATTGTACTGATTTTTTTTTTTTTTTTTAAGTAAAAATGAGGATGTCAAAATAAATGGCTACAATCAGCACAAGCATGATGCGGTGACAGTTCTGTGATTAACTACTGTCCTTCATAAAATACATAAACAGCTGTGATACGTTTCTATATTACTTAAAAGGTTTGTTAAACAAAAAAGTCAAACACAAATAAGGCAACGAGAGAAGTATCCCACACTTTTCTTTTCTAAAAAAAAAACCAAAAAAACAGCAGATATGATCATCAACTATATGTGGCTGGACAGGACAGATTTAAAAAACATTTTTATTATATTTTTGTATTGATTTTTTGATTCTTTTGAATCACTTAAAAAAACATTACAAATACGTATTGCGATTCATTCAAAAATGTATAATTTTTTTTTGACACCCTTACAATTTAGCCATTAAAGGAGAAATGCACTTTTTTGGGGGAATTTTGCCTATTGTTCACAATCATTATGAAAGACATGACGATGGATGTTATTTTTTTAATGCATTAGAAATATTAAATAAAGTCTGCTTACAATGGAGCTCATGGTAGTCGTTCAATTCTGCCTATAAAGCCCCTAAAAAGACATCCAAACACCCCCATTAAGGTTTTATATACATGATGTAAATATATATGTAGTGTGGCACATTTATAATAACATTTAATATTTACGTATTTTGATCATTTCAGGCATACGTGGCGCATTAATTTCAAAAACGCATCATGTTTGTTTTTATTTATTATTACTCACTGCAGACTTCATGCGAGCCAACAAACATAATAAAACATCACTTACTGTACAAGGTCTGCTGTCATTAGGATGCCGACTGCTAGTATGATCTTATATTCCCCTTTAGGTGCAGAATGACTCATAAGCTTTTTGTGTCGTTTCGGGTCCTAAATGGCTGTCAAAATGTACCAACATGTCGGATTACCTACTCAGACTTCTTCTGTCCAGGTGAGAGGCATGATTTATGATTAACTTACAGGGAGCGAGGAAGCGAGGAAGCAGCAGACCACTCGATGATGTAAACATGGGGACACATTGAAGTGATTGGTCTGCGTTAGCACTTATAATAACAATATCACTAATACTTGGTTAATATTCAAGTCACAAAATGTAAATGGAGTATTGTTGGCGCTTTTTGGATGTTTTTTTATTGGATTTTATGGACGAAATAGTGAAGCTCCCATTGGTTCCGGTTTTATTTATGGTTATTTGATATTTAAAATGCATTAAAAAATAAATCCATCTGTCATGTATTTCAATAATGATTGTGGAAAAAAGGGAGAGAAAAAAAAAAAGTGCAGTTCCCCTTTAAGAAAACCTGGTGTCAGGTTCAAACACTGATCCAATCTATTAAACGGGACAAGAAGCAAAGAATCAAACAGAGACAGAATTCAATGTGGTTCAGCGAGGAGAATTGTACACTGTAAAAAAAAAAATCTGTAAAAAAACTGCCAAACGAAAATCATAATATTAAAGTAAAACATTGTAAACCAAATAATGATCAAAAACATTATATTTACAAAAATTTTCATGAAACGTTTTGCGGAAAAAATATCGTAATTTTACAGAGTTTTACTAAATTATTTAGATCAACCACCTTTAATAAAGTGACGATGCAAACAGTTCTGCAGAAAAATACCTTTATTCTACCGAGTTTTTCCAAATTATTACGATCAAACACCTTTAATGAAGTGACAATGCTGGCAGTTCCACAGAAAAATACCATTATTTTTTACAGATTTCTTCTGAATTGTTAAGATCAACCACCTTTAATAAAGTGACGATGCAAACAGTTCTGCAGAAAAATACCTTTATTCTACAGATTGCTAGTATGGACATAGACTTTTATATAACAAGCTACATATTTAATGAAAGATAATTACTGTAATTTTACATGAATTTGAAAGTAATTTAAGAAAACAGAAAACGGTATGTATAATTAATTTGGTATTTTTCTGTAAAAGAAATAGAAATATACATAGTTTGTCTTTACTGGCATATTACTTAAAATAAAAACGGGGTTGTTTATTTACAGATAATGTCTTCAATTCTACAAGTTAAAAACTATTTTTAAAAAAATAGAAAAATTACAGTAGAAATATAGAGTAAATTAACCATAAAAATAGGATTTTATTTTACAGTGTATACATCTGTACCCTTGCACAGTGTCATTACGCTCTAACAGAAAAAGGTTCACGTCTCCTCCTTTATTTGGATATTCCCTGTTTACATAACAACAGCTGTTTCTAAAGGAATGGGGGAGGGTATGTAAACATCTCTTGTTTTTTGGTCACATTAACATAAAAGAAAAAGATGCCTCTGGCTTGTACTGGTCCTGGATCGAGCTTGGGCAGGTCTTGGATGACAATAGATAAACCCCTACCGTCTCCTCCCGTCGTACACGGCGGAATTTTCCAAGCCTTTGGCTTGGTGCAACAAAGACAGCTTTCGTCTGTTCACTGGGAACCCAGAGAACGGAAATGTTTTGATCATTTACATACCATTTTTCTGACACCTGGTGTGTGTTATTTTGTGAACATCGCCATTTTAACAGTCATGTTTTTGTCGGGGAAAAAAAATTGAATAATAATAATTTTTCTCCTTCCTGTCTTCTCGTCAACGGCGGACCTCCAGATGAACCTTGCCACGGCGACAAGTCCATCTTCTGCCAGATGGAGGTTCTGGCCCGCTACTGCTCCATCCCGGGCTACAACAAGCTGTGCTGCGACTCCTGCAGCAAGCGCGGCGGCGCCGGCGCTCTGTCGCACTTCTCCGAGGCCGCCGGGACGGAGGAGGAGCACATCCGCTTTGGCTCCGCCTCCCAGCTGCTGGAGACGCTGATGGCCAACGCCACTCGGGCCGGTAAACAAGGCGCGGCCAAACAAGGCGCGGCCAAACAAGGCGGTGCCAAACAAGGCGGGGCCAAACAAGGCGTGGCCAAACAAGGCGCGGCCAAACAAGGCGCGGCCAAACAAGGCACCAGTAGATCAGGCGCGGCGGCGAGACGCGTAACCACGCCCGCCCCGTCCAAGAAAACCAAAACGACGACCGCGCCGAGGCGGTTCCCGCGGGACGTCACGGCGAGCTCCGGCAGCTTCACAGATAGCCGGTGGCCCGCCTCGTACTCCAAAGTGGAGCGATGAGGGCGGCGCCGTGTTCACGGGACTACACAGACATTCTGAGTCTTCTCACGCCAACGCCAACAACGACGACGACCACGCCAACAAAGCAGCCGCATACAGAAGTCATCCAAGCGCGAGAAACAAAGAGACAAGTGCTGGTTCACTTTGTACACGCCACCTTTGGGCCCGCGCCGACGTCAACGTCACTCGAACGTCTCGCGGCGGGAAAACGACGACACGCCGGGTTTGCCGTGAAAGGCAAACACGCTCATTTCAAGATAAAAGGACAATTAAAGGGATTTTTTTTTTATTTCATCGGTCACACAAAGGCTTCATTTAAGTCGGGATCAAACCGTCACGCGGCGCCACTAAACACCCACCGCCGCGCTCGTGGACGACATTTTGGGCCGACGGACGTGAGGGAGGACGTCAACAGGTGCAAACGCTACGCCTGATTGGGTTACGCCATTTGTATGCACGCACTGCACCATGGGAGCACGCTCACACACACACACACACACACACACACTCTTGTATTTGTTACCTTCATGAGACCTCCGAAAAATGCCTACCTCTTTGATTATAGCAAAAGTCGTCATTTTACTCAACGCAAGTCAAAATTTTACAAGACAAGTTTTACATTTGTGCAATGTTGTGATAAAAGTTGGAATTTTACTCAATAAGAGTCGCAATTTTACAAGAACATGTGTGCAATTTTACGAAGAGTCGTAATTTTACTCGACAAATGTCACAATTTTATAAGAAAACTTAAAAATGTTGGCAATATTATAATAATAATCGGAATTTTACTTGGCAAAATTATGACAAAAGTCATCATTTTATAAGAAAACTTAAAAATGTTGGCAATATTATAATAATAATCGGAATTTTACTTGGCAAAATTGTGACAAAAGTCATCATTTTACTCAAAAAATGTCACTATTTTACAAGGACAAGAACAAAATATTGGCAATATTGTGATACAAGTCAGAATTTTATATGACCAATGTCACCATTTTGCATTAAAAAGTAATAATTTTACTTAAAAAAAGTAATAATTTTACGAGAAAATATTCCAATATTACAGAAACAGAAAGAATATGAGAAATTGTTCACAATTTTATAGGAAAAATGCCTACCTCTAGTATTATAGCAAAAGTCGTAATTTTACTCAACGCAAGTCAAAATTTTACAAGAAAAACTGAACGTCTGCAATGTTATGATAAAAGTTGGAATTTTACTCAATAAGAGTCGCAATTTTACAAGAACATTTGTGCAATTTTACGAAGAGTCGTAATTTTACTCGACAAATGTCACAATTTTGTAAGAAAACTTAAAAATGTTGGCAATATTATAATAATAATCGGAATTTTACTTGGCAAAATTATGACAAAAGTCATCATTTCATAAGAAAACTTAAAAATGTTGGCAATATTACAATAATAATCGGAATTTTACTTGGCAAAATTGTGACAAAAGTCATCATTTTACTCAAAAAATGTCACTATTTTACAAGGACAAGAACAAAATATTGGCAATATTGTGATAAAAGTCAGAATTTTATATGACCAATGTCACCATTTTGCATTAAAAAGTAATAATTTTACTTAAAAAAAGTAATAATTTTACGAGAAAATATTCCAATATTACAGAAACAGAAAGAATATGAGAAATTGTTCACAATTTTATAGGAAAAATGCCTACCTCTAGTATTATAGCAAAAGTCGTAATTTTACTCAACGCAAGTCAAAATTTTACAAGAAAAACTAAACGTCTGCAATGTTATGATAAAAGTTGGAATTTTACTCAATAAGAGTCGCATTTTTACAAGAACATTTGTGCAATTTTACGAAGAGTCGTAATTTTACTCGACAAATGTCACAATTTTATAAGAAAACTTAAAAATGTTGGCAATATTACATTAATAATCGGAATTTTACTTGGCAAAATTGTGACAAAAGTCATAATTTTATAAGAAAACTTAAAAATGTTGGCAATATTACATTAATAATCGGAATTTTACCTGGCAAAATTGTGACAAAAGTCATAATTTTATAAGAAAATTTAAAAATGTTGGCAATATTACATTAATAATCGGAATTTTACTTGGCAAAATTGTGACAAAAGTCATAATTTTATAAGAAAACTTAAAAATGTTGGCAATATTACAATAATAATCGGAATTTTACTTGGCAAAATTGTGACAAAAGTCATAATTTTATAAGAAAACTTAAAAATGTTGGCAATATTACATTAATAATCGGAATTTTACTTGGCAAAATTGTGACAAAAGTAATCATTTTACTCAAAAAATGTCACTATTTTACAAGGACAAGAACAAAAAATTGGCAATATTGTGATAAAAGTCAGAATTTTATATGACCAATGTCACCATTTTGCATTAAAAAGTAATAATTTTACTTAAAAAAAGTAATAATTTTATGAGAAAATATTCCAATATTACAGAAACAGAAAGAATATGAGAAATTGTTCACAATTTTATAGGAAAAATGCCTACCTCTAGTATTATAGCAAAAGTCGTAATTTTACTCAACGCAAGTCAAAATTTTACAAGAAAAACTGAACGTCTGCAATGTTATGATAAAAGTTGGAATTTTACTCAATAAGAGTCGCAATTTTACAAGAACATTTGTGCAATTTTACGAAGAGTCGTAATTTTACTCGACAAATGTCACAATTTTATAAAAAAACTTAAAAATGTTGGCAATATTATAATAATAATCGGAATTTTACTTGGAAAAATTATGACAAAAGTCATCATTTTATAAGAAAACTTAAAAATGTTGGCAATATTACATTAATAATCGCAATTTTACTTGGCAAAATTGTGACAAAAGTCATCATTTTACTCAAAAAATGTCACTATTTTACAAGGACAAGAACAAAATATTGGCAATATTGTGATAAAAGTCAGAATTTTATATGACCAATGTCACCATTTTGCATTAAAAAGTAATAATTTTACTTAAAAAAAGTAATAATTTTATGAGAAAATATTCCAATATTACAGAAACAGAAAGAATATGAGAAATTGTTCACAATTTTATAGGAAAAATGCCTACCTCTAGTATTATAGCAAAAGTCGTAATTTTACTCAACGCAAGTCAAAATTTTACAAGAAAAACTGAACGTCTGCAATGTTATGATAAAAGTTGGAATTTTACTCAATAAGAGTCGCAATTTTACAAGAACATTTGTGCAATTTTACGAAGAGTCGTAATTTTACTCGACAAATGTCACAATTTTATAAGAAAACTTAAAAATGTTGGCAATATTATAATAATAATCGGAATTTTACTTGGCAAAATTATGACAAAAGTCATAATTTTATAAGAAAACTTAAAAATGTTGGCAATATTACAATAATAATCGGAATTTTACTTGGCAAAATTGTGACAAAAGTAATCATTTTACTCAAAAAATGTCACTATTTTACAAGGACAAGAACAAAATATTGGCAATATTGTGATAAAAATCAGAATTTTATATGACCAATGTCACCATTTTGCATTAAAAAGTAATAATTTTACTTAAAAAAAGTAATAATCTTACGAGAAAATATTGCAATATTACAGAAACAGAAAAAATATGAGAAATTGTTCACAAAGAAAAAAGTCGACACATTGTGAGAAAAATATATATATTTTGTTTGTAATTGGTTTTTAATCTTCATTATTTACTTCAAGTTATTAAAGTATGTCTCTATATACATATTTATTTTAGTTTTTTTAATTAATTTTGGCCATCACTTGTTCACACCTCCTCATATGGAAGCTACTTTTCCTTGCGCATGTCCCAAGAAGGGGTGAAATACAAGAACAAACAAACACACACACAACGCAAGTCAAAATTTTACAAGAAAAATGGAACATTTGTGCAATGTTATGATAAAAGTTGGAATTTTACTCAAAAAGTGTCACAATTTTACAAGAAAAGCTTAACATTTTGGCAATTTTATGAAAAGAGTCATAATTTTACTCGACAAAAGTCACAATTTTGTAAGAAAACTTAAAAATGTTGGCAATATTATAATAATAATCTGAATTTTATTTGGCAAAATTATGACAAAAGTCATAATTTTACTCAAAAAAATGTCACTATTTTACAAGGACAACAAAAAAAGTGGCAATATTGTGATAAAAGTCAGAGTTTTATATGACCAATGTCACCATTTTGCATTAAAAAGTAATAATTTTACTTAAAAAAAGTAATAATTTTATGAGAAAATATTCCAATATTACAGAAACAGAAAGAATATGAGAAATTGTTCACAATTTTATAGGAAAAATGCCTACCTCTAGTATTATAGCAAAAGTCGTAATTTTACTCAACGCAAGTCAAAATTTTACAAGAAAAACTGAACGTCTGCAATGTTATGATAAAAGTTGGAATTTTACTCAATAAGAGTCGCAATTTTACAAGAACATTTGTGCAATTTTACGAAGAGTCGTAATTTTACTCGACAAATGTCACAATTTTATAAGAAAACTTAAAAATGTTGGCAATATTATAATAATAATCGGAATTTTACTTGGCAAAATTATGACAAAAGTCATAATTTCATAAGAAAACTTAAAAATGTTGGCAATATTACAATAATAATCGGAATTTTATTTGGCAAAATTGTGACAAAAGTAATCATTTTACTCAAAAAATGTCACTCTTTTACAAGGACAAGAACAAAATATTGGCAATATTGTGATAAAAGTCAGAATTTTATATTACCAATGTCACCATTTTGCATTAAAAAGTAATAATTTTACTTAAAAAAAGTAATAATCTTACGAGAAAATATTGCAATATTACAGAAACAGAAAAAATATGAGAAATTGTTCACAATTTCATAAGAAAAAAGTCGACACATTGTGAGAAAAATATATATATTTTGTTTGTAATTGGTTTTTAATCTTCATTATTTACTTCAAGTTATTAAAGTATGTCTCTATATGCATATTTATTTTAGTTTTTTAAATTAATTTTGGCCATCACTTGTTCACACCTCCTCATATGGAAGATACTTTTCCTTGCTCATGTCCCAAGAAGGGGTGAAATACAAGAACAAACAAACACACACACAACGCAAGTCAAAATTTTACAAGAAAAACGGAACATTTGTGCAATGTTATGATAAAAGTTGGAATTTTACTCAAAAAGTGTCACAATTTTACAAGAAAAGCTTAACATTTTGGCAATTTTATGAAAAGAGTCATAATTTTACTCGACAAAAGTCACAATTGTATAAGAAAACTTAAAAATGTTGGCAATATTATAATAATAATCGGAATTTTATTTGGCAAAATTATGACGAAAGTCATAATTTTACTCAAAAAAATGTCACTATTTTACAAGGACAACAAAAAAAGTGGCAATATTGTGATAAAAGTCAGAATTTTAAATGACCAATGTCACCATTTTGCATTAAAAAGTAATAATTTTACTTAAAAAAAGTAATAATCTTACGAGAAAATATTGCAATATTACAGAAACAGAAAAAATATGACAAATTGTTCACAATTTTATAAGAAAAATGCCTACCTCTAGTATTATAGCAAAAGTCGTAATTTTACTCAACGCAAGTCACAATTTTACAAGAAAAACTGAACGTCTGCAATGTTATGATAAAAGTTGGAATTTTATGAAAAGAGTCATAATTTTACTGGACAAAAGTCACCATTTTATAAGAAAACTTCAAAATGTTGGCAATATTATAATAATAATGGGAATTTTACTTGGCAAAATGATGACAAGTCATAATTTTACTCAAAAAATGTCACTATTTTACAAGAACAAAAAAATTGGCAATATTGTGCTAAAAGTCAGAATTTTATATGACCAATGTCACCATTTTGCATTAAAAAGTATAATTTTACATAAAAAAGTTATAATTTTATGAGAAAATATTCCAATATTACAGAAACAGAGAGAATATGAGAAATTGTTCCCAATTTTATAAGAAAAAAGTCGACACATTGTGAGAAACTTTTTTTTTTTTTTTGTAATTGTTTTTTAATCTTCATTATTTTCTTCAACTTATTAAAGTATGTCTCTATATACATATTTATTTTAGTTTTTTTAATTAATTTTGGCCAAAGGGGGCGCATTTCAATTTCTTACACACACTTGTTATTTCATATGTTGACCAGAGGGGGAGCACTTTTAAAACCAACACACGGTCAATTTGAAAAATCCCTCCTTTTTGGGACCACCCTCATTTAGATAGTTTTCACCACCAGGGGTGCAAATGAGACATTCTCTATTAGATGCAATGGTTTTCTGTATTGGGACCATGATTTATGGCATCACTTGTTCACACCTCCTCATATGGAAGCTACTTTCCTTGCTCATGTCCCAAGAAGGGGAGAAATACAAGAACAAACACACACACACACACACACACACACACACACACACACACACACACACACATTCACTCATACATTTGTTACCTTCTAGAGACCTCCGAAAAATGCCTACCTCTAGTATTATAGCAAAAGTCGTAAGTTTACTCAACACAAGTCAAAATTTTACAAGAAAAACTGAACATTTGTGCAATGTTATGATAAAAGTTGGAATTTTACTCAATAAGAGTCGCAATTTTACAAGAACATTTGTGCAATTTTACGAAAAGAGCCGTAAATTTACTCAACAAAAGTCACAATTTTATAAGAAAACTTAAAAATGTTGGCAATATTATTATAATAATCGGAATTTTACTTGGCAAAATTATGACAAAAGTCATCATTTTACTCAAAAAATGTCACTATTTTACAAGGACAAGAACAAAATATTGGCAATATTGTGATAAAAGTCAGAACTTTATATGACCGATGTCACCGTTTCGCATTAAAAAAGTAATAATTTTACTTACAAAAAGTAATAATTTTACGAGAAAATATTCCAATATTACAGAAACAGAAAGAATAAGAGAAATTGTTCACAATTTCGTAAGAAAAAAGTCTATACATATTGTGAGAAAAAAATATATATTTTGTTTGTAATTGGTTTTTAATCTTCATTATTTACTTCAGCTTATTAAAGTATGTCTCTATATACATATTTATTTTAGTTTTTTAATTAATTTTGGCCAAAGGGGGCACATTTCAATTTCTTCCACACACTTGTTATTTCATATGTTGACCAGAGGGGGAGCACTTTTAAAACAAAATGAGACATTCTCTATTAGATGCAATGGTTTTCTGTATTGGGACCATGATTTATGTCATCACTTGTTTACACCTCCTCATATGGAAGCTAATTTCCCTTGCTCATTTCCCAAGAAGGGGAGAAATACAAGAACAAACACACACGCACTCACACACACACACACACACACACACACACACACACACATTCTTGTATTTGTTACCTTCATGAGACCTCCGAAAAACGCCTACCTCTAGTATTATAGCAAAAGTCGTAATTTTACTCAACGCAAGTCAAAATTTTACAAGAAAAATTTAACATTTGTGCAATGTTATGATAAAAGTTGGAATTTTACTCAATATGAGTCCCAATTTTACAAGAACATTTGTACAATTTTACGAAAAGAGTCGTAATTTTACTCAACAAAAGTCACAATTTTATAAGAAAACTTAAAAATATTGGCAATATTATAATAATAATCGGAATTTTACTTAGCAAAATGATGACAAAAGTCATCATTTTACTCAAAAAATGTCACTATTTTACAAGAAGAACAAAAAAATTGGCAATATTGTGATAAAAGTCAGAATTTTATATGACCAATGTCACCATTTTGCATTAAAAAGTAATCATTTTACATTAAAAAGTTATAATTTTACCAGAAAATATTCCAATATTACAGAAACAGAAGAAAAATTAGAAATTGTTCCCAATTTTATAAGAAAAAAGTCGACAGATTTTGAGAAAAAAATATATATTTTTTTAATCTTTTGTTTGTAATTGGTTTTTAATCTTCATTATTTACTTCAAGTTATTAAAGTGTGTCTCTATATACATATTTATTTTAATTGTTTTAATTCATTTTGGTCAAAGGGGGCGCATTTCAATTTCTTACACACACTTGTTATTTCATATGTTGACCAGAGGGGGAGCACTTTTAAAACCGACAAATCCCTCCTTTTTGGGACCACCCTCATTTAGATAGATTTCACCACCAGGGGTGCAAATGAGACATTCTCTATTACAGGGGTCACCAACGCGGTGCCCGCGGGCACCAGGTAGCCCGTAAGGACCAGATGAGTAGCCCGCTGGCCTGTTCTAAAAATAGCTCAAATAGCAGCACTTACCAGTGAGCTGCCTCTATTTTTTAAATTGTATTTATTTACTAGCAAGCTGGTCTCGCTTTGCTCGACATTTTTAATTCTAAGAGAGACAAAACTCAAATAGAATTAGAAAATCCAAGAAAATATTTTAAAGACTTGGTCTTCACTTGTTTGAATAAATTCATTCTTTTTTTTTACTTTGCTTCTTATAACTTTCAGAAAGACAATTTTAGAGAAAAAATACAACCTTAAAAATGATTTTAGGATTTTTAAACACATATACCTTTTTTACCTTTTAAATTCCTTCCTCTTCTTTCCTGACAATTTAAATCAAAGTTCAAGTAAATTTATTTTTTTTATTGTAAAGAATTATAAATTAAATACATTTAATTCTTCATTTTAGCTTCTGTTTTTTCGGCGAAGAATATTTGTGAAATATTTCTTCAAACTTATTATGATTAAAATTCAAAAAAATTATTCTGGCAAATCTAGAAAATCTGTAGAATCAAATGTAAATCTTATTTCAAAGTCTTTTGAATTTATTTTAAAAATTTTGTTCTGGACAATTTAGAAGAAATAATGATTGGTCTTTGTTAGAAATATAGCTTGGTCCAATTTGTTATATATTCTAACAAAGTGTAGATTGGATTTTAACCTATTTAAAACATGTCATCAAAATTCTAAAATTAATCTTAATCAGAAAAAATTACTAATGATGTTCCATAAATTATTTTTTTAATTTTTTCAAAAAGATTCGAATTAGCTAGTTTTTCGCTTCTTTTTTTCGGTTGAATTTTGAATTTTAAAGAGTCGACATTGAAGATAAACTATGTTTCAAAATTTAATTCTCATTTTTTTCGTGTTTTCTCCTCTTTTAAACCGTTCAATTAAGTGTAAATATCATTAATTATTCATAATAACATGGAGTTAAAGGTAAATTGAGCAAATTGGCTATTTCTGGCAATTTATTTAAGTGTGTATCAAACTGGTAGCCCTTCGCATTAATCAGTACCCAAGAAGTAGCTCTTGGTTTCAAAAAGGTTGGTGACCCCTGCTCTATTAGATGCAATGGTTTTCTGTATTGGGACCATGATTTATGGCATCACTTGTTCACACCTCCTCATATGGAAGATACTTTTCCTTGTTCATGTCTCAAGAAGGGTAGAAATACAAGAACACACGCGCGCGCACACACACACACACACACACACACACACACACACACACACACACACACACACACACAACAATAATGATGAACATCATGTCAAATATTAGGGGTGTGAGTCTTTGGGCATCATTATCATTGGGCACCATTCAATGGGGTGATGACTCATTTCAGAATCGATTCACGATTCAAACCGATTCTCGCAATGTATTAATAAAATAATAATAATCAAAATAGATTCAATGTTTGATAAGCAACTTCTGATCGCACGGAGATGGCCTGAAAACGTATTTTTAAAAAGTTGTTTTTTCATTGTGAATCAATTTAGAATTAGGGTAAATAAGAATCGTGGTTCGTATGTGAATTGATTTTTTTTGTGCAATAGCGTCAATACTAATAATTACAGTGATAATTGAATAGAACTGTTTGTAACTCATTAATAATTTCCTTTTTTAAACTTTAATAACGGTTTGGAGTGCGTGAGAGTGTAGAAATATTAGGGGCTTAACGATTCGTTTTAACAACAGTTCGATTCAGAATTCCCGATTCAAACCGGTTCTCTCAAATGTATGATTTGGTGCAATGATTATAATTTAACTTTTTCAAAACAAGTTTTATGTTAGACAAGCTCCTTCTGTTTGCATGAAAAATGTATTCTTATGATTTAAAAAGAGTCACATTTTGTATGTGAATCGATTCTTTTGTCGACCCCGTAATACTCTAATCATAGGACGAGATGTTCATTCGACGCACCAGAAAGGTATGTAACTCAAATAACTTCCTATTTTAAACTTTAATAATGGTTTGGAGTGCATGAGAGTGTGGAATTATTATGGTGTAACAATTTGTTTGAACGATTCGATTCACGATTCTCGATTCAAACCGATTCTTTCAATGTATGATTTGTAGTAATAATTACAATGAAACTTTTTCAAAACAGGTTAGAAAAGTTCCTTCTGTTGTCATAGAGATGACCAAAAAACATATTTATTTTAATGTAATCTCGTGTCATTTAAAAATAAACTTATGAATCCATTTATCGGGATAAATAAAATGACATTTCGTATGTGAATCGATGTTTTTGTCCACCCTTATAAAATATATAGCGTTAATACTCTATAGGACAAAGTGTTAATTAGACGTTAGCGATAACTGAATAGAAATGTATATAACTCATAAACAACTTCATTTTTTAAAACTTAAATAATGAGAGTGTGAAATTATTAGGGTTGTAACGATTCGTTTGAACAACAATTTGATTCAGAATCGATTTTCGATTCAAACAGATTCTCGCAATGTATGATTTGGTATAATAATTGTAATGAAACTTTTTCAAAACAGGATACAAGTTAGAAAAGCTAAACATTTATTTTTAAAACTGATTCTTATGAAATAATTTTTTTTGTTTTTTAGTTGATTTTTGAAAATTATGAATCGGTTTAGAATCGGGATGAATAAAAATTGGAGTTCATATGTGAATCAATGTTTTTGTCCACCCTTATAAAATATATAGCGTTAATACTCTAATTATAGGACGAGGTGTTAATTAGACATAAACAACTTCATTTTTTAAAACATAAATAATGAGAGTGTGGAATTATTAGGGGTGTAACGATTTGTTCGAACAGCAATTCAATTCAGAATCGATTCTTGATTCAAACCGATTCTCTAATTATAGGACAAAGTGTTAATTAGACGTTAGCGATAACTGAATAGAAATGTATATAACTCATAAACAACTTCATTTTTTAAAACTTAAATAATGAGAGTGTGAAATTATTAGGGTTGTAACGATTCGTTTGAACAACAATTTGATTCAGAATTGATTTTCGATTCAAACAGATTCTCGCAATGTATGATTTGGTATAATAATTGTAATGAAACTTTTTCAAAACAAGATACAAGTTAGAAAAGCTAAACATTTATTTTTAAAACTGATTCTTATGAAATAATTTTTTTTGTTTTTTAATTGATTTTTGAAAATTATGAATCGGTTTAGAATCGGGATGAATAAAAACTGGAGTTCATATGTGAATCAATGTTTTTGTCCACCCTTATAAAATATATAGCGTTAATACTCTAATTATAGGACGAGGTGTTAATTAGACATAAACAACTTCATTTTTTAAAACTTAAATAATGAGAGTGTGGAATTATTAGGGGTGTAACGATTTGTTCGAACAGCAATTCAATTCAGAATCGATTCTTGATTCAAACCGATTCTCGCAGTGTATGATTTGGTATAATAATTATAATGAAACTTTTTTCAAAACAGGTTGCAAGTTACAAAAGCTGCATGGAGATGGCCTAAAGATGTATTTTTAAAACTGATTCTTGTAAAATAAAATTGTTGTTTTTTAATTGACTTTTGAAAATTATGATTCGG
This sequence comes from Entelurus aequoreus, assembly GCF_033978785.1. NCBI lineage: Eukaryota > Metazoa > Chordata > Actinopteri > Syngnathiformes > Syngnathidae > Entelurus > Entelurus aequoreus. The sequence goes on along the minus strand of NC_084747.1, from coordinate 17,421,562 downwards.
TTTGGAATCGGGATGAATAAAAATCGGAGTTTGTATGTGAATCGATGTTTTTGACCACCTTTATAAAATATATAGCGTTAATATTCTAATTATAGGACAAAGTGTTAATTAGGCGTTAGCGATAACTGAATAGAAATGTATATAACTCATAAACAACTTCATTTTTTAAAACTTCAATAATGAGAGTGTGGAATTATTAGGGGTGTAACGATTCGTTTGAACAACAATTTGATTCAGAATCGATTCTCAATTCAAACCGATTCTGGCAATGTATGATTTGGTATAATAATTGTAATGAAACTTTTTCAAAACAGGATACAAGTTAGAAAAGCTAAACATTTATTTTTAAAACTGATTCTTATGAAATAATTTTTTTTGTTTTTTAATTGATTTTTGAAAATTATGAATCGGTTTAGAATTGGGATGAATAAAAACTGGAGTTCATATGTGAATCAATGTTTTTGTCCACCCTTATAAAATATATAGCGTTAATACTCTAATTATAGGACGAGGTGTTAATTAGACATAAACAACTTCATTTTTTAAAACTTAAATAATGAGAGTGTGGAATTATTAGGGGTGTAACGATTTGTTCGAACAGCAATTCAATTCAGAATCGATTCTTGATCCAAACCGATTCTCGCAGTGTATGATTTGGTATAATAATTATAATGAAACTTTTTCATAACAGGTTACAAGTTACAAAAGCTGCATGGAGATGGCCTAAAGATGTATTTTTAAAACTGATTCTTGTAAAATAAAATTGTTGTTTTTTAAATGACTTTTGAAAATTATGAATCGGTTTATAATCGGGATGGAAAAAAAATCGGAGTTTGTATGTGAATCAATGTTTTTGTCCACTCCTATAAAATTAATTAATAATTAATTAATACTCTAATTATAGGAGGAGGTGTTAGTTAGTTAATTAGAGTTATATAACTCATTCATAATTTCATTTTTAAAACTTAAATAATGGTTTGGAGTGCATGAGAATGTGGAAATATTAGGTGTGACGATTTGTCTTGACAGCGATTCGATTCACAATCGATTCGTGATTCAAACCAATTCTCTCAATGTATTTTTTAGTGAAATAATTCGAATGAAACTTTTTCAAAACAGGGTGCAGGTGAGACAAGCTCATTCTGGTTGCATGGAGATGGCATAAAAACGTATTTAAAAAAAAATATTGTGTTTATTTTTTAACTAATGAATCAATCTAGAATTGGGATTAGTAAGAGTCGCAATTCATAAGTGAATCGATTTTTTTGTCCACCTCTGTAAAATACACAGTGTTAATACTCAAGGTGTTAATTAGACAACTAATAAATCATTACATTTTTTCATAGTTTTAGTGCATAAGAGTGTGGAAATATTAGGGGTGTAACGATTCGTTTGAACAACAATTCGATTCTCGATTCGAACCGATTCTTGCAATGTATGATTTGTTATGATAATTATAATGAAACTTTTTCAAAACAGGTTAGAAAAGTTCCTTCTGGTTGCATGGAGACGGGCTAAATATGTCTTCTTTTTTTTTTTAAATGGATTCTTATCAAATAAAAAAATAAAACGTTTTGTTTTTGATTTTTTTTAAAATTACGAATCGATTTAGAATCAGTATGAATCAGAGTCGCAATTCGTAAGTGAAGCCATTTTTTTCCGTCCATTCCTATAAAATATACAGCGTTAATACTCTAATTATAGTAGGAGGTGTTAATTACACAAAATATATTGTTACATATTGATTTTAAAAAATAAGAAAAATAAATAAATAAATAAAATAACAATATTGATACTTTTTCTTTTTTTTTTTTTTCAATTGATCTTTGAAAATTATGAATTGATTTAGAATCGGGATGAATATGTGAATCGATATTTCTGTGCACCTCTATAAAATATGCAGCATTAATCGGGGTGGTCATTTTCCAAAAGCCTAAAGAGGACAAAGTGTTAATTAGACGATAATTGAAGAGAAACGTATAAACTCATAAATAAATAAATTTTTAAAAATTGAAATAACAATTTAGAATGTGGATTTATATACGTTGTACAAGACAGCGTCAACAGAACCAGTGTTGTAATGGTGTTACAGCGCAAACTGCTGAGTCGGCATTAAAACTACATTTCAACAGTAAGACACCTTGTGAGTTTTACAAACAATGTGAGTAGCAACGTTTTACAGCGCATGCAGAGCTAGAAAAAAAAAAAATCGTCTGGAGCTTGCCTACAGCCGCAACTGTGAACGCACACGTTTTTGTCCCCGGCGCTAATTAGATTAATTCTGTAAAGCACACAAGGCGACTAAAATACATTTAAAGTAAAATCGTTTTTTAGCAATAAAACACACAAATTCATTTTTGACCCCAAACATGAAACAACTTGTTTACCGTCTAATACTTGTGCCAGTACAAAAAAAACAAAAAACTACTGGAAATGTAACATTTCCGAAAGCAATCAAACAGTGAGAACTAAGAGGACTCATTACGTCACACAATGTTGGCGGTGCAAAACATCCATCCATCCATTTCCTACCGCTTGTCCCTTTCGGACAGAGTATTTGATTGAACCGACTCGGCATCTTGTGCGTGTAACGGTGCTTCATAGGTTTCCATGGTTGTCAGGTTCAAACACTGATGACATCTATTGAACAAGACAAGAAGCAAGGAATTAAACAGGGACAGAATTAAATTTGGCTCAATTGAGGAGAGCGCGTCTGGGCTGTGCTCTTTGTACAGTCTCCGTCACGCTCTGACGAAAGATTGTACGCCTCCTCTTTTATTTGGACTTTCTCTGATTACATGGCAAGCAGCTGTTTCTAAGGGACGGGGGTCGTAAACAGCCATCGCCTTTGGTTACAGAACAGTTCAAAGAAAAGGTTGTAAAACAGTTCAAAGAGGCGTCTGGAACTTGGGCAGATCCTGCTCTCTCTCCGCTTTGTAGTTCTTGGGTCAAAACAATATCTTTCTGTTGATGACAATACATGAAAGAAACAGAACACCTTCATGTCGCTTCCCATCCTACACAGTGGAGTTTTACAATTCTTCTTTATGGTAGGTTCAAAGACAGCGCTGTGGTTAGCATTCCGTGTTGTTAGCGATGCCTTGTCGTTCCACATCTCGTCAAAGCCTCGCCAATGTGGAGATAGGGTATTGACGAGGCAGGAGTTCAACGTGAAGTTCTTCAACTTGCTTTGCCGCCGGGTTGTTAGCATTGTTCACCCTGAATGTGCCGCTTGGTGAAAATAGTAGGCAAGGGATTCATTCGGCCCTCATTCTGTCTCATTGTGCACGGGGGCGGTATAGCTCGGTCGGTAGAGCGGCCGTGCCAGCAACTTGAGGGTTCCCGGTTCGATCCCCCGCTTCCGCCGTCCTAGTCACTGCCGTTGTGTCCTTCGGGCAAGACACTTTACCCACCTGCTCCCAGTGCCTACCCACCACTGGTTTAAATGTAACTTAGATATTGGGTTTCACTATGTAAAAGAGAAAAGCGCTATATAAATATAATTCACTTCAATGCAGTCTGCTGAAAATGATAGAAAGCGCCCCTGTCAAGTTTTTTTTTAAAGATTTTCCCCACTCTACTGCCATTTGGCGGATTAAACGGAAAGCGCACCCCCACGATTTGTCATGTTTCATGTGTCAGGTAAACCGGGACCACATTAATCCCCTTCATATCGTGTCGCAACGTAATAAAACCACATTAATTCCCTTTTTACTTAGGACTGTAATACAAATAACACGTAAAAAAAAATACTTAATTTGGGCCGAAAATATTTGAAATAGTGAAGCTGGAATCTTTAAAAGCGTTTACATTCACGACGTTATTTCCGATGTTTGGGCAAGTTGCCGTGTTTTGTCTGATACTAAAGTGCTGTCATACGTTTGGTGCAGTTGGACTTTTACCTTTTTTTTTTTCTTTTTATTTTTTGGCTTAAGAAGATTCAGAAGAAGACAACAACAAGCTGGTGCATCTGACTGCAATAACCTCACACCATGGACACGTTGTGGTCATGGCCTCCACTACAGACTCCATATTTATTGAACCTTCAAGTGAGAATCCTCAGCAACATTTTTATTTAGACAAGTTTATTTTTATTTTTTGTCCTTATCAAAAAAAAAAAAAATACAAAAAAAAACCATACTAGACTAGAGATGACATTGTTTTTTTTGCAAACAATTCGATGTAAATACGCACGCTCAATTTTGAGATGTTTGTCACAAGGCTGTTTTTTTCACGGCTGTTTTTTTTTGGTTTTTTTGCTTTGTTGTTGTTGTTTTTTTCCTAGTCGCTAGTGGTTTCTCTAGATCACGTGGACAACCCCTGAGCCAGTCCGACAGAAGACCCCCTCCTCCCTCCTCCCAGTACTGTATTCATCCAACCTTCGTGTCCTTCAAGTGTACACTACTGATGCTGTTGGTGGACTGGGGAGCACAGAGCAATAAACCGTAGGATCAACAACACCCTTGCCACGCTTTCTTTCTTAATATCAAAACGGAAATGTCTCATATTTAGTAACAAAGTAAAGTAAACGCATCGGCTTTCACACTGCACTGCCAGTACATTCATTTGTCTGCGTGTGCAGCTAGTTAACAGTATGAAGAAACAGAAGCTCCAGAAGTTGTATATAACAATGAAAACAATCAGGTGAGCAGCTAGTTAACAGTAGGAAGAAACAGAAGCTCCAGAAGTGCTGTATAACAATGAAAACAATCAGGTGTGTGGCTAGTTAACAGTATGAAGAAACAGAAGCTCCAGAGGTTGTATTTAACAATTTTTAAAAAATCAGGACCATTTTTTTGATTTTTCATTGGGATTTAAACAATAAAACAAAAAAACATAAACCGTGAAAAAAATTATATCAAGATGTAATGTTACACCTTTTTTTTTAGAAGACCATGTTTGCGAAGAAAACACAAACTTAGACGACACACTTTACCGTTTTAAATTCCTGGGCGATGGATTAGTTCCTTAATTGCTCTAATGCAGGGCTAGTCAACTACATAATGAAGAGGGCCACAGTTTTAAGAGCCCAATGTCTCAGGGGCCAGACATCAAAATTTGGATGTTTCTTCCTGCATTTCTCTATTAACAAAGTTAACACATCGGCTTTCACACCACACTGTCAGTACATTCATTCTTCTGCGTGCGCAGCTAGTTAACAGTATGAAGAAACAGAAGCTCCAGAAGTGTTGTATAACAATGAAAACAATCAGGTGTGCGGGTAGTTAACAGTGTGAAGAAACAGAAGCTCCAGAAGTGTTGTATAACAATGAAAACAATCAGGTGTGCAGCTAGTTAACAGTGTGAAGAAATAGAAGCTCCAGAAGTGTTGTATAACAATGAAAACAATCAGGTGTGCAGCTAGTTAACAGTGCGAAGAAACAGAAGCTCCAGAAGTGTTGTATAACAATGAAAACAATCAGGTGTGCAGATAGTTAACAGTATGACGAAACAGAAGCTCCAGAAGTTGTATATAACAATGAAAACAATCAGGTGTGCAGCTAGTTAACAGTATGAAGAAACAGAAGCTCCAGAAGTGTTGTATAACAATGAAAACAATCAGGTGTGCAGCTAGTTAACAGTGTGAAGAAACAGAAGCTCCAGAAGTGTTGTATAACAATGAAAACAATCAGGTGTGCAGCTAGTTAACAGTGCGAAGAAACAGAAGCTCCAGAAGTGTTGTATAACAATGAAAACAATCAGGTGTGCAGCTAGTTAACAGTATGAAGAAACAGAAGCTCCAGAAGTGTTGTATAACAATGAAAACAATCAGGTGTGCAGCTAGTTAACAGTGTGAAGAAACAGAAGCGCCAGAAGTGTTGTATAACAATGAAAACAATCAGGTGTGCAGCTAGTTAACAGTGTGAAGAAACAGAAGCTCCAGAAGTGTTGTATAACAATGAAAACAATCAGGTGTGCAGCTAGTTAACAGTATGACGAAACAGAAGCTCCAGAAGTTGTATATAACAATGAAAACAATCAGGTATGCAGCTAGTTAACAGTATGAAGAAACAGAAGCTCCAGAAGTGTTGTGTAACAATGAAAACAATCAGGTGTGCAGCTAGTTAGCAGTATGAAGAAACGGAAGCTCCAGAAGTGTTGTATAACAATGAAAACAATCAGGTGTGCGGGTAGTTAACAGTGTGAAGAAACAGAAGCTCCAGAAGTGTTGTATAACAATGAAAACAATCAGGTGTGCGGGTAGTTAACAGTGTGAAGAAACAGAAGCTCCAGAGGTGTTGTACAACAATGAAAACAATCAGGTGTGCAGCTAGTTAACAGTATGACGAAACAGAAGCTCCAGAAGTTGTATATAACAATTAAAACAATCAGGTGGGGAGCTAGTTAACAGTATGAAGAAACAGAAGCTCCAGAAGTGTTGTGTAACAATGAAAACAATCAAGTGTGCAGCTAGTTAGCAGTATGAAGAAACGAAAGCTCCAGAAGTGTTGTATAACAATGAAAACAATAAGGTGTGCGGGTAGTTAACAGTGTGAAGAAACAGAAGCTCCAGAAGTTGTATATAACAATGAAAACAATCAGGTGTGCAGCTAGTTAGCAGTATGAAGAAACAGAAGCTCCAGAAGTGTTGTATAACAATGAAAACAATCAGGTGTGCAGCTAGTTAACAGTATGAAGACACGGAAGCTCCAGAAGTTGTATATAAAAATGAAAAAAATCAGGACCATTTTTTTGATTTTTCATTGGGATTTAAACAACAAAAAGAAAAGTGCATAAACCGTGAAAAAAATTATAGTCAAGACGCAATTTTTTACACCTTTTTTTTTTTTTAGAAGACCGTGTTTGCGAAGAATGAGAAAACACAAACTTAGACAACACACTTTAGCGTTTTAAATTCCTGGGCGATGGATTAGTTCCTTAATGGCTCTAATGCAGGGCTAGTCAACTACATAATGAAGAGGGCCGCAGTTTTAAGAGCCCAAGGTCTCAGGGGCCGGACATCAAAATTTGGATGTTTCTTCCTGCGTTTCTCTATTAACAAAGTTAACACATCGGCTTTCACACTGCACGTAAATAAATTCATTGTTCTTCCCTTGCTAGCGTGTGCAGATAGTTAACAGCATTAAGAAACAGAAGCTACATTTTGTTGATGATTGATATTCTTTCTTTAAAATCATTTTTCTTCCTCAGTTTTATTTCCCTGAACATCTTCCTTCATTTAAGTTTGTAAGACTGGAAATATAAACATTACAAAAGTATAACGTCCATTGTGAATGTTACATACATAATGTCTATTGTGTATGTTGCAGAAATAAAATAGATAGCTTAGTGTTAATACACACAGCAAACATTGCACACATGTGGTTTAACGCAATTAAACTTAAAGTGTAGCTTTATCGCCGGAGAAAATGACAGAAATCTCAAGATTTTCTCACTCTTCTCAGTTAGCGCGCTACTTTTTTCGTTCCAAAAGGTGATGGGACCGTACCATTTTTCCCTCTGGGTGCTCGGAATAACTTCTGCTACGACTCAAATGGCAAAAGAAAACGACAAAGAAATGTGTCAAATCATGAACAATTTGAGCTGCATGTCTTTTTCCCAGTTTCCTCCTCCCCAACACGTCAACAAACCTCTGACCTCAATCTTCTCGTCACGACACTCATCCCATCTCTCCTTTCTTGCACCGTTCATGCTTCACCTTACAGCGCAATTACAGACATACATAGGTACCTACGCTCCCACATACATATACAAATAAATACAGTACATATTTACACACTCAAAGTTCGTACTTCCACACGCACATTCATTATACAAACATACATATACACATACTGTACATATACATTCACTGTAAAAACATACATATACACATACTGTACATATACATTCACTGTACAAACACACACATACTACACATACATTCACTGTACAAACACACACATACATATACTGTGCATATACATTCACTGTACAAACACACATATACTACACATACATTCACTGTACAAACACACACATACATATACTGTACATATACATTCACTGTTCAAGCACACATACACATACTGTACATATACAAGTACATATGCACACATACACTCATGCACATAATCACGTTTCATCAAACATATATTAACGTTGTTGCCCTAGGGTAAACTGGGTATAACACATGGCACACTGACAAAGCTTAACCTATTGTTACTATAACAATCTACAAGGTTAAGGTTGCTTCTCTTTCTTCCCCTCCATTTTTCTGCATTCTTTCGTATCTCAAGTTATCATTACGTATATGTATTGTTGCATTTGAACAATTGTATTGTTGATAATAAAGGTAAAGTACTGGTATTGTTTATTATCAATAGCACTATTTCTATTGGTATTCATATTGCTCCATTTTTAGTGTAATAATGCTCATTGTCATTTCTGTATTTTTTTTTTTTTTTTTAATTTTCGCTAACTGCTTATTTGCTATTACTTTTACCATCATATTTGTACATGTCGTATTTGCTGATGTTGCTCTGTTGTTGTTGTTGTTGTGTTTGCTGTTGTTGTTTTTGTCTCTCTGTCTAATCCCCCTCTTGTCCCCACAATTCCCCCCTCTGTCTTCCTTTTTCTCTCTTTCTATCCCCTCCTGCTCCGGCCCGGCTGCACCAAATGATAATATAAATACATTTAATAAAGTCAAAATACAAGTAAGGCAACAAGAGAAGAATCCTACACTTCTCTTTTGTAAAGTAAATCTGAACAGCCGATATGGGCATCTACATCTGCTATATGATTTGCCCGAGAAGCTGGGCAGGACATTATAAAAAAAATAAAATAAAAAAAAAATAAAAAAAAAACAGCGCAATTGGACTGTCATTTATCAAAACTTCAGCGATCCCAACAAATACTGATATTGTGACTTTCTATCAGTATTTGTTGGGAGCTGCATATACACAACACACGGAATGGTACTGTGGAGTATATATATATATATATATATATATATATATATATATATATATATATATATATATATATATATATATATATATATATATATATATATATATATATATATATATATATATATATATATGTATATATATATACATACATATATATATATATATATATATATATATATATATATATATATATATATATATATATATATATATATATATATATATATATATATATATATATATATATATATATATATATATATAAATATATATTTTTTTCCCCACACATACAGTATATATATATATATATATATATATATATATATATATATATATATATATATATATACATATATATATATATATATATATATATATATATATACAGTATATATATATATATATATATATATATATATATATATATATATATATATATATATATATATATATATATATATATATATATACAGTATATATATATATATATATATATATATATATATATATATATATATATATATATATATATATATATATATATATATATATATATATATATATATATATATATATATATATATATATATATATATATATATATATATATATATATATATATATATATATATATATATATATATATACTGTATGTGTGGGGAAAAAAATCACAAGACTATTTCATCTCTACAGGCCTGTTTCATGAGGGGTTTCCTCAATCATCAGGTCTCCTGATGATACATACATATTACGCTCTACCACAGTATCGAGCACTATTTTTTTGGATAATCTAATTAAGACTTATATATATATATATATATATATATATATATATATATATATATATATATATATATATATATATATATATATATATATATATATATATATATATATATATACTGTATATATATATATATATATATATATATATATATATATATATATATATATATATATATATATATATATATATATTACTATACTGTACAGTAGGGATGCGTGGTTATGACCAATTATTGTTGTCCTGATTAAGAGGATTGTTTTGACGGTGAAACGGTTGAAATGCGTTGAAAAATGTGGAAGGAGTAGTCGCCAGAAAAAAAGAGCGGAAATATGGGTTTGGAAAACCAGGAATTCTGGAAAATCCTGGAATTTTTTTGAACTTGAAGAAAAAGGTAGTTTAAATTTCCTGGATGGTTAAATGTGTTGAAGGTGAAATGGTTCGAATCGGTTGAAAAATGTGAAAATGGTTGAAGTTTGAAATATGGCCAATTCATTTTGAATGTGGAAAATGTCCTGGAAAACCTGGAATGCTGGGAAATCTGGAAATTTGGGAAATTTGTCAAGGGAAAAAAAAAAAGTATTATAATCCACACAAATCTTTGTGTTTTTGTCAATTACTATTAGTAACGTTTCGTATTTGTCTCATTATTTGACGCCCTTTAGCGCTACTTATTCATTGTTGATGTTTTTTCAGGTCCTAAACAAAAACAATAAAAACAGCCACGTTCCTTCAACGTTCTGTTGACGCCGTCTAACGCCCCCTCCTCAAAAGACTCCTTGTGTCGTCTAAACCGCCCTGGACTGGTTTCATTCTTATCTCACAAATTGCCTTCGGTTCATGCAACTTAAATCTTTGGAGTCGGACCCCTGCACACTCACAACGGGTGTGCCTCAGGGCTCTGTCCTGGAGCCCCCTTCTTTTGTTTTAGAATTGTTGAAGTTGAGCACACAATTCCCAAACAGGCTGAATATTTTGAAGTCGGAACAGTTTAAATCAGAAGAAAAATGTGGGAGTTGTGGAAATTTGAAGAATGTCCCATTGAATGGGAATTTCTCCCAAATTTGGGAATTTCGTGAAAAGCTGGAATATTTTTGAAAATGTTTAAAAAAACAAACTTGAATGTTGTGAATGAGTTGGTGTTGGAATTTTTCAAATCGGTCGAGAAATGTTGAAGTAGTAACATGTTGAATTGAGAAATGGTATTACGGAATTCCTGGAATTTCGGGAAAACCTGGAATTTTTCCGTTTTTTTGTCCTGATTAAGAGGAATGTTTTGACGGTGGAACGGTTGAAATGCGTTGAAAAATGTGGAAGGAGTAGTCGCCAGAAAAAAAGAGCGGAAATATGGGTTTGGAAAACCAGGAATTCTGGAAAATCCTGGAATTTTTTTGAACTTGAAGAAAAAGGTAGTTTAAATTTCCTGGATGTTTAAATGTGTTGAAGGTGAAATGGTTTGAATCGGTTGAAAAATGTGAAAATGGTTGAAGTTTGAAAGATGACCGATTTCTTTTTGAATGCGGAAAATGTCCTGGAAAACCTGGAATGCTGGGAAATCTGGAAATTTGGGGAATTTGTCAAGGGAATTTTTTTTTTATTGTAATCCACACAAAGGAAGGAGTAGTCGCCAGAAAAAAAGAGCGGAAATATGGGTTTGGAAAACCAGGAATTCTGGAAAATCCTGGAATTTTTTTGAACTTGAAGAAAAAGGTAGTTTAAATTTCCTGGATGGTTAAATGTGTTGAAGGTGAAATGGTTTGAATCGGTTGAAAAATGTGAAAATGGTTGAAGTTTGAAAGATGACCAATTTCTTTTTGAATGTGGAAATCGTCCTGGAAAACCTGGAATGCTGGGAAATCTGGAAATTTGGGGAATTTGTCAAGTGAACATTTTTTTTATTGTAATCCTCTCATTTGCTTTTCAGTAGTATATATTTTAAGTGTCTCTGTCTTCCCGCTCTGTGCGTGTGTCTCTCTCTCTCTCCAACTCCCAACAACCTCTCTCGTTCCGGCTGCTGCTAATAAGGGCGACGGGTGATTAGATAACAATCCCCAGCTGGGCAATCTACTCACCTGCCGCTGACTTCGAGGCCGGTCCTTACACACCCCGCTTCTGGGCAGGCCCGCAGACCACGCCCCCCTCCACAGATGACTTTGCGGGAGTGAGAGAACACATCCTGGTTATCATAACGAATAACATTTATTTTACTAACACAACTTTTGCGTTTGCATTTGATAATAGATGACTTACCTCGCCTCCGGACGTCCCTCAATCGGATGCCTTCTCGACGGGTTCCGCAGCATCGAACTTGTGCTATTGCGGTATGCGAGCTCCACTTTGCAATGTTTGCATACTACTTCGTTTTCCTTCCATTTTAGTGTGAGGTGTTCCCACACCTTAGACAACTTTTGTCGCTTCTTAATTCCCTCGTTTTGCCGTGGCTCTTGTCCACTGCTTTCTGCGGCGTCCGCCATTGCGAGTTATGTCGGCGAAAAAGTTTACTAAACTGTATGATCTGTGACGTAAACACGCTGTGCAATACCTAAACAGTCCGTGCGAAACGTAAGCTCTGACTACTAAACGAGGCAAAATGCCGTAAAAAAACAAAACAAACAAAAAACAACTTAATGACGCCTCGAGGCAGCGATAAAATTCCTCGAATATATTTTGTAATCGAATTACTCGAGTTACTGGAGGAATCGCTTCGGCTCTAGTAGGGTACAATACAATCAGCAAGATAGGATGGTTCTGAACCGTTTAATATTATATACTAAGGCAGGGGTCACCAACGCGGTGCCCGCGGGCACCAGGTAGCCCGTAAGGACCAGATGAGTAGCCCGCTGGCCTGTTCTAAAAATAGCTCAAATAGCAGCACTTACCAGTGAGCTGCCTCTATTTTTAAAATTGTATTTATTTACTAGCAAGCTGGTCTCGCTTTGCTCTCGAATTCTAAGAGAGACAAAACTCAAATAGAATTTGAAAATCCAAGAAAATATTTTAAAGACTTGGTCTTCAATCAATCAATCAATCAATGTTTATTTATATAGCCCTAAATCACCTCACTTGTTTAAATAAATTCATTGATTTTTTTACTTTGCTTCTTATAACTTTCAGAAAGACAATTTTAGAGAAAAAATACAACCTTAAAAATGATTTTAGGATTTTTAAACACATTTACCTTTTAAATTCCTTCCTCTTCTTTCCTGACAATTTAAATCAATGTTGAAGTACATTTATTTGTTCTATTGTAAAGAATAATAAATACATTTTAATTTAATTCTTCATTTTGGCTTCTGTTTTTTCGACAAAGAATATTTGTGAAATATTTCTTCAAACTTATTATTATTAAAATTCAAAAAAATTATTCTGGCAAATCTAGAAAATCTGTAGAATCAAATTTAAATCTTATTTCAAAGTCTTTTTTAATTTCTTTTAAAAATTTTGTTCTGGAAAATCTAGGAGAAATAATGATTTGTCTTTGTTAGAAATATAGCTTGGTCCGATTTGTTATATATTCTAACAAAGTGCAGATTGGATTTTAACCTATTTAAAACATGTCATCAAAATTCTAAAATTAATCTTAATCAGGAAAAATTACTAATGATGTTCCATAAATAATTTTTTTTAATTTTTTCAAAAAGATTCGAATTAGCTAGTTTTTCTCTTCTTTTTTTCGGTTGAATTTTGAATTTTAAAGAGTCGAAATTGAAGATAAACTATGTTTAAAAATGTAATTGTCATTTTTTTCGTGTTTTCTCCTCTTTTAAACCATTCAATTAAGTGTAAATATCACTAATTATTGATAATAACATAGAGTTAAAGGTAAATTGAGAAAATTGGCTATTTCTGGCAATTTATCTAAGTGTGTATCAAACTGGTAGCCCTTCGCATTAATCAGTACCCAAGAAGTAGCTCTTGGTTTCAAAAAGGTTGGTGACCCCTGAGCTAGACCAAGTATAGAGTGTGATTCTAGCTTTTTCTTTTTCTCCGGAGAAAACTGTCTGTCTGCATGGCAATCCAATCCAACCTTGTACCATCTCATTACGAGTAAATACAACTCTTGTGACAAATTCTCTTTTGTTCCTGTTTAAGATTTGGACATTCCTCTACACTCGTTCTTGTTTTGTCGGCACTTCTCACGAGCGAACTGAAAGCCGTGGTGGTAGCACCACTGCTGTGACCACGTCCACCTGTGGACTGCGTGGCAGTGGGCTGGCCTCGGTCCGCGTCACTGAGTGGACTCCCGCTGGGGCGATTCAAGCGACATACTGTACTTGCTTGCGTTTGGACTTTCAAATAGCTTCACGCATGCCAGTAGTCCAAGAAGTGATTGTATTAGAACAATGTCTGCCAGAGGATCTCAACAGGGGGTCTGCAACCCCTGGGGCTCCGCTGCGGCACTGCTTAATTAGCTCCGGCGCTAGGAAACAGTCGTTTGTGTGCTACTGTTCCGCGTCATCCCGCAGATTCAAGTCTTCACAAACTTCCTTAGGTCTCCCACGCAGAACTGGGTCATGGAAGTGAACACAAACCTCAGAGAGAATATCCATTCATTCCATCTATTGACTGTCGCCACCGTGAACGTCATGAAAGATTATGGGCCCGTTTTGCCAAGATCCAAATTTGTATTTGGATCTTGGTAAAACGGGCCCATAATCTCTAGGAAGGGGGGTTCATATGACCATGTTCGTCACGGTTCATGTGTCAGGTAAACCACGACATAAATCCCCTTCCTATTGTATTTGGATCTTGGTAAAACGGGCCCATAATCTTTAATGACGTTCACGGTGGCGACAGTCAATAGATGGAATGGGGGGCTGCGCTTGGCACTTTAGCCATGTTCCATCCATCCATCCATCTTCTTCCGCTTATCCGAGGTCGGGTCGCGGGGGCAGCAGCGTAAGCAGGGAAGCCCAGATTTTCCTCTCCCCAGCCACTTCGTCCAGCTCCTCCCGGGGGATCCCGAGGCGTTCCCAGGCCAGCCGGGAGACATAGTCTTCCCAACGTGTCCTGGGTCTTCCCCGTGGCCTCCTACCGGTTGGACGTGCCCTAAACACCTCCCGAGGGAGGCGTTCGGGTGGCATCCTGACCTGATGCCCGAACCACCTCATCTGGCTCCTCTCCATGTGGAGGAGCAGTGGCTTTACTTTGAGCTCCCCCCGGATGACAGAGCTTCTCACCCTCTCTCTAAGGGAGAGACCCGCCACCCGGCGGAGGAAACTCATTTCGGCCGCCTGTACCAGTGATCTTGTCCTTTCGGTCATGACCCAAAGCTCATGACCATAGGTGAGGATGGGAACGTAGATCGACCGGTAAATTGAGAGCTTTGCCTTCCGGCTCAGCTCCTTCTTCACCACAACGGATCGATACAGCGTCCGCATTACTGAAGACGCCGCACCGATCCGCCTGTCGATCTCACGATCCACTTTTCCCTCACTCGTGAACAAGACTCCGAGGTACTTGAACTCCTCCACTTGGGGAAAGATCTCCTCCCCAACCCGGAGATGGCACTCCACCCTTTTCCGGGCAAGAACCATGGACTCGGACTTGGAGGTGCTGATTCTCATCCCAGTCGCTTCACACTCGGCTGCGAACCGATCCAGTTAGAGCTGAAGATCCTGGCCAGATGAAGCCATCAGGACCACATCATCTGCAAAAAGCAGAGACCTAATCCTGCAGCCACCAAACCGGATCCCCTCAACGCCTTGACTGCGCCTAGAAATTCTGTTCATAAAAGTTATGAACAGAATCGGTGACAAAGGGCAGCCTTGGCGGAATCCAACCCTCACTGGAAACGTGTCCGACTTACTGCCGGCAATGCGGACCAAGCTCTGACACTGATCTTACAGGGAGCGGACTTTAGCCGTGTTTAATATCTTAAATTGTGCTTTGGGGCACTTCCAGCTTAGACCACAGCATCAGTTGCTATGTAGAGTGTCACGGCGCGGGCTCGAACCCGCTTTTCTCCGGCAGCTGGGTCTGCCCGCACCTCCGTTGGAAGCGCGCCGAGACACGCCCCTGCTCGCGCTGGCCGCGATCAGCAATCTGCACACCTGGGACTGATGAGGGCGAGCTGTATAAAGACCAGTAGACCCAAGGATCCTTGCCGGAACTTAGTCTTCTGTAGCGTAAGCCGATAACCCAGCTTTATGCTCTCTCTCTCTCTCTCTCCGCGTTTTCCCCTCCATGTTTAATGTTCTTCCTTGTCGTCCTCTCCAGCAATCTGCTTTCGTCCCCGCGTGATCGAGCTGTCCGCATCGACTTACCCTTTTGGACTTTGGACTGCCACCCTCGATCCTCGACCCCTCGCATGGACACGGACTCTCTCTCGCCGTGGATCATCTGCCTGCCCCACGGACTGCCTTTCTGCCTTGCTCCTTCTCCTCGTTTCAACATTTGGTAAAACACCACAGCTAATCACACACATAGCCTCACACACACACACCTTGGATTTTGTCACACACCATTCCTTAGTTTAAGTATATTTAGTATTGTGTTTTATTATATATATTGTACATACAGTATATATAATAAAAATACATAGAGCTATACCGTCCCCTTGTGGAACTGTGCCGTCACAACTCCCTCCTCCAACCATAACATAGAATGGCACTTTCCATCATTTTCAGCAGACTGAGATCCACCCAGGATTGGGGCCAAATAAGCATGTGCAAACTTAGCATGTACTATTAGTGGCCGTGTTGCGTGTGATCTACTAAGACTGCCCGTGCAATTTATAACTGGTGCAGACCGCCTTACTTAAATGAGGTTTTTGTGTGTGCTACGTGGCTTTCGCCATGGAAACACTCATTTACTGCACAACAATTGGAGTGTTGAATTTTCAGAGTTAATTTTAACTCTTAAAATGTCATTTTAACTCACACTGCTTAAAATGGTGTTCAGTGTTGGGGTTTATTTAACAGAGTTAGACAAGTTTCAGCAAATCAACTCCGCAGAGTGTTGCTTGGAGAGCCCCCGGGCTTCAGCACAGGGAAAACCTGAGCATCAATCAACCTACCGAGAGACTGCTGTGCCATCCTGCCCGTCACACAGACGGTAAGTTGCGGGCTTTCCCTTGACAAATTCCAAAAATTCCCAGAATTCCCAGTTTTCCGGGACATTTTTCCCATTCAAAATGAAGTGGCCATTTTTCAAACTTCAATCATTTCCACATTTTTCCACTGATTAAAACCATTTTAACATCAACATATTCCACTTATCCTGGATATTCAAACTACTATTTTTCCAAATTCAAAAAAATTCCAGGAATTCCCAGATTTCCCGGTTTTTCTGACCCTATTTTTACTCTTTGTTCTGTCGACTACTCCTTCCACATTTTTCAACCCACTTGAATTGTTCCACTGTCAAAACTTTCCTCTTAATTAGGACAAAAAACAAAATGTTTTTTTTTTTTAACTGGAAAATGTCCCTGTTTTCCCGAAATTCCAGGAATTCCGTAATACCCTTTCTCAATTAAAAATGTTACTACGTCAATATTTCTCGACCGTTTTGAAAAATCCCAACTTCAACTCATTCGGCACATTCACAAATTTTAGCATTTTCAAAAAAATCTTCCTGAAATTCCCAAATTTCCATTAAATTCCTATTGAAATCATTGGGACATTTTTCCAGGTTGCACAATTCCCAAATGTTTCCACTGATTCAAACCATTCCTACATCAACATATTCCACTCATCCTGGACATTCAAACTAACATTTTTCCAAGTTAAAAAAAATTCCAGGAATTCCCAGAATTCCCGGTTTTTCGGACCCTATGTTTACTCTTTGTTCTGTCGACTACTCCTTCCACATTTTTCAACCCACTTGAATTGTTCCACTGTCAAAAATTTCCTCTTAATTAGGACAAAAAACTAAATGTTTTTTTTTTTTTAACTGGAAAATGTCCCTGTTTTCCCGAAATTCCAGGAATTCCGTAATACCCTTTCTCAATTAAAAATGTTACTACGTCAATATTTCTCGACCGTTTTGAAAAATCCCAACTTCAACTCATTCGGCACATTCAGAAATTTTAGCATTTTCAAAAAAAATCTTCCTGAAATTCCCAAATTTCAATTAAATTCCCATTGAAATCAATGGGACATTTTTCCAGGTTGCACAATTCCCACATTTTTCAACTGATTCAAACCATTCCAACATCAACATATTCCACTCATCCTGGACATTCAAAATAACATTTTTCCAAGTTAAAAAAAATTCCAGGAATTCCCAGAATTCACGGTTTTTCGGACCCTATTGTTACTCTTTGTTCTGTCGACTACTCCTTCCACATTTTTCAACCCACTTGAAATGTTCCACTGTCAAAAATGTCCTCTTAATTAGGACAAAAAACAAAATGTTTTTTTTTTAAACTGGAAAATGTCCCTGTTTTCCCGAAATTCCAGGAATTCCGTAATACCCTTTCTCAATTAAAAATGTTACTATGTCAATATTTCTCGACCGTTTTGAAAAATCCCGACTTCAACTCATTCAGCACATTCACAATTTTTAGCATTTTCAAAAAAAATCTTCCTGAAATTCCCAAATTTCCATTAAATTCCCATTGAAATCAATGGGACATTTTTCCAGGTTGCACAATTCCCACATTTTTCCACTGATTCAAACCATTCCAACATCAACATATTCCACTCATCCTGGACATTCAAACTAACATTTTTCCAAGTTAAAAAAAATTCCAGGAATTCCCAGAATTCCCGGTTTTTCGAATCCTATTTTTACTCTTTGTTCTGTCGACTACTCCTTCCGCATTTTTCAACCCACTTGAATTGTTCCACCGTCAAAAATGTCCTCTTAATTAGGACAAAAAACAAAATGTTTGTTTTTTTAACTGGAAAATGTCCCTGTTTTCCCGAAATTCCAGGAATTCAGTAATACCCTTTCTCAATTAAAAATGTTACTACGTCAATATTTCTCGACCGTCTTGAAAAATCCCAACTTCAACTCATTCGGCACATTCACAAATTTTAGCATTTTCAAAAAAATCTTCCTGAAATTCCCACATTTCCATTAAATTCCCATTGAAATCAGTGGGACATTTTTCCAGGTTGCACAATTCCCACATTTTTCAATTGATTCAAACCATTCCAACATCAACATATTCCACTCATCCTGGACATTCAAACTAACATTTTTCCAAGTTAAAAAAAATTCCAGGAATTCCCAGATTTCTCGGTTTTTCAGACCCTATTTTTACTCTTTGTTCTGTCGACTACTCCTTCCACATTTTTCAACCCACTTGAATTGTTCCACTGTCAAAAATGTCCTCTTAATTAGGACAAAAAACAAAATGTTTTTTTTTTTTAACTGGAAAATGTCCCTGTTTTCCCGAAATTCCAGGAATTCCGTAATACCCTTTCTCAATTAAAAATGTTTCTACGTCAATATTTCTCGACCGTTTTGAAAAATCCCAACTTCAACTCATTCGGCACATTCACAAATTTTAGCATTTTCAAAAAAATCTTCCTGAAATTCCCAAATTTCCATTAAAATCCCATTGAAATCAATGGGACATTTTTCCAGGTTGCACAATTCCCACATTTTTCCACTGATTCAAACCATTCCAACATCAACATATTCCACTAATCCTGGAAATTCAAACTAACATTTTTCCAAGTTAAAAAAAATTCCAGGAATTCCCAGAATTCCCGGTTTTTCGAACCCTATTTTTACGCTTTGTTCTGTCGACTACTCCTTCCACATTTTTCAACCCACTTGAATTTTTCCACTGTCAAAACTTTCCTCTTAATTAGGACAAAAAACAAAATGTTTTTTTTTTTAACTGGAAAATGTCCCTGTTTTCCCGAAATTCCAGGAATTCCGTAATACCCTTTCTCAATTAAAAATGTTACTACGTCAATATTTCTCGACCGTTTTGAAAAATCCCAACTTCAACTCATTCGGCACATTCACAATTTTTAGCATTTTCAAAAAAAATCTTCCTGAAATTCCCAAATTTCCATTAAATTCCCATTGAAATCAATGGGACATTTTTCCAGGTTGCACAATTCCCACATTTTTCAACTGATTCAAACCATTCCAACATCAACATATTCCACTCATCCTGGACATTCAAACTAACATTTTTCCAAGTTAAAAAAAATTCCAGGAATTCCCAGAATTCCCGGTTTTTCGAACCCTATTTTTACTCTTTGTTCTGTCGACTACTCCTTCCACATTTTTCAACCCACTTGAATTGTTCCACCGTCAAAAATTTCCTCTTAATTAGGACAAAAAACAAAATGTGTTTTTTTTTTAACTGGAAAATGTCCCTGTTTTCCCGAAATTCCAGGAATTCCGTAATACCCTTTCTCAATTAAAAATGTTACTACGTCAATATTTCTCGACCGTTTTGAAAAATCCCAACTTCAACTCATTCGGCACATTCACAAATTTTAGCATTTTCAAAAAAATCTTCCTGAAATTCCCAAATTTCCATTAAATTCCCATTGAAATCAATGGGACATTTTTCCAGGTTGCACAATTCCCACATTTTTCCACTGATTCAAACCATTCCAACATCAACATATTCCACTCATCCTGGACATTCAAACTAACATTTTTCCAAGTTAAAAAAAATTCCAGGAATTCCCAGAATTCCCGGTTTTTCGAACCCTATTTTTACTCTTTGTTCTGTCGACTACTCCTTCCACATTTTTCAACCCACTTGAATTGTTTCACCGTCAAAAATTTCCTCTTAATTAGGACAAAAAACAAAATGTGTTTTTTTTTTAACTGGAAAATGTCCCTGTTTTCCCGAAATTCCAGGAATTCCGTAATACCCTTTCTCAATTAAAAATGTTACTACGTCAATATTTCTCGACCGTTTTGAAAAATCCCAACTTCAACTCATTCGGCACATTCACAAATTTTAGCATTTTCAAAAAAATCTTCCTGAAATTCCCAAATTTCCATTAAATTCCCATTGAAATCAATGGGACATTTTTCCAGGTTGCACAATTCCCACATTTTTCCACTGATTCAAACCATTCCAACATCAACATATTCCACTCATCCTGGACATTCAAACTAACATTTTTCCAAGTTAAAAAAAATTCCAGGAATTCCCAGATTTCCCGGTTTTTCAGACCCTATTTTTACTCTTTGTTCTGTCGACTACTCCTTCCACATTTTTCAACCCACTTGAATTGTTCCACTGTCAAAAATGTCCTCTTAATTAGGACAAAAAACAAAATGTTTTTTTTTAACTGGAAAATGTCCCTGTTTTCCCGAAATTCCAAGAATTCCGTAATACCCTTTCTCAATTAAAAATGTTACTACGTCAATATTTCTCGACCGTTTTGAAAAATCCCAACTTCAACTCATTCGGCACATTCACAAATTTTAGCATTTTCAAAAAAATCTTCCTGAAATTCCCTAATTTCCTTTAATTCCCATTGAAATCATTGGGACATTTTTCCAGGTTGCACAATTCCCACATTTTTCCACTGATTCAAACCATTCCAACATCAACATATTCCACTCATCCTGGATATTCAAACTACTATTTTTCCAAATTCAAAAAAATTCCAGGAATTCACAGATTTCCCGGTTTTTCGGACCCTATTTTTACTCTTTGTTCTGTCGACTACTCCTTCCACATTTTTCAACCCACTTGAATTGTTCCACTGTCAAAACTTTCCTCTTAATTAGGACAAAAAACAAAATGTTTTTTTTTTTTAACTGGAAAATGTCCCTGTTTTCCCGAAATTCCAGGAATTCCATAATACCCTTTCTGAATTAAAAATGTTACTACGTCAATATTTCTCGACCGTTTTGAAAAATCCCAACATCAACTCATTCGGCACATTCACAAATTTTAGCATTTTCAAAAAAATCTTCCTGAAATTCCCAAATTTCCATTAAATTCCCATTGAAATCAGTGGGACATTTTTCCAGGTTGCACAATTCCCACATTTTTCAACTGATTCAAACCATTCCAACATCAACATATTCCACTCATCCTGGACATTCAAACTAACATTTTTCCAAGTTAAAAAAAATTCCAGGAATTCACAGAATTCCCGGTTTTTCAAACCCTATTTTTACTCTTTGTTCTGTCGACTACTCCTTCCACATTTTTCAACCCACTTGAATTGTTCCACTGTCAAAACTTTCCTCTTAATTAGGACAAAAAAGTAAATGTTTTTTTTTTTTAACTGGAAAATGTCCCTGTTTTCCCAAAATTCTAGGAATTCCGTAATACCCTTTCTCAATTAAAAATGTTACTACGTCAATATTTCTCGACCGTTTTGAAAAATCCCAACTTCAACTCATTCGGCACATTCACAATTTTTAGCATTTTCAAAAAAATCTTCCTGAAATTCCCAAATTTTAATTAAATTCCCATTGAAATCAATGGGACATTTTTCCAGGTTGCACAAATTCCCACATTTTTCAACTGATTCAAACCATTCCAACATCAACATATTCCACTCATCCTGGACATTCAAACTAACATTTTTCCAAGTTAAAAAAAATTCCAGGAATTCCCAGATTTCCCGTTTTTTCAGACCCTATTTTAACTCTTTGTTCTGTCGACTACTCCTTCCACATTTTTCAACCCACTTGAATTGTTCCACCGTCAAAAATGTCCTCTTAATTAGGAAAAAAAACAAAATGTTTTTTTTTAACTGGAAAATGTCCCTGTTTTCCCGAAATTCCAGGAATTCCGTAATACCCTTTCTCAATTAAAAATGTTACTACGTCAATATTTCTTGACCGTTTTGAAAAATACCAACTTCGCCTCATTCGGCACATTCACAAATTTTAGCATTTTCAAAAAAATCTTCCTCAAATTCCCAAATTTCCATTAAATTCCCATTGAAATCAGTGGGACATTTTTCCAGGTTGCACAATTCCCACATTTTTCAACTGATTCAAACCATTCCAACATCAACATATTCCACTCATCCTGGACATTCAAACGAACATTTTTCCAAGTTAAAAAAAATTCCAGGAATTCCCAGATTTCCCGGTTTTTCAGACCCTATTTTTACTCTTTGTTCTGTCGACTACTCCTTCCACATTTTTCAACCCACTTGAATTGTTCCACTGTCAAAAATGTCCTCTTAATTGGGACAAAAAACAAAATGTTTTTTTTTAACTAGGAAAATGTCCCTGTTTTCCCGAAATTCCAGGAATTCCGTAATTCCCTTTCTCAATAAAAAATGTTACTACGTCAATATTTCTCGACCGTTTTGAAAAATCCCAACTTCAACTCATTCGGCACATTCACAAATTTTAGCATTTTCAAAAAAATCTTCCTGAAATTCCCAAATTTCCATTAAATTCCCATTGAAATCAATGGGACATTTTTCCAGGTTGCACAATTCCCACATTTTTCAACTGATTCAAACCATTCCAACATCAACATATTCCACTCATCCTGGACATTTAAACTAACATTTTTCCAAGTTAAAAAAATTCCAGGAATTCCCAGATTTCCCGGTTTTTCAGACCCTATTTATACTCTTTGTTCTGTCGACTACTCCTTCCACATTTTTCAACCCACTTGAATTGTTCCACTGTCAAAAATGTCCTCTTAATTAGGACAAAAAACAAAATGTTTTTTTTTAACTAGGAAAATGTCCCTGTTTTCCCGAAATTCCAGGAATTCCGTAATACCCTTTCTCAATCACAAATGTTAATACGTCAATATTTCTCGACCGTTTTGAAAAATCCCAACATCAACTCATTCGGCACATTCACAAATTTTAGCATTTTCAAAAAAATATTCCTGAAATTCCCAAATTTCCATTAAATTCCCATTGAAATCAATGGGACATTTTTCCAGGTTGCACAATTCCCACATTTTTCAACTGATTCAAACCATTCCAACATCAACATATTCCACTCATCCTGGACATTCAAACTAACATTTTTCCAAGTTAAAAAAAATTCCAGGAATTCCCAGAATTCCCGGTTTTTCGAACCCTATTTTTACTCTTTGTTCTGTCGACTACTCCTTCCACATGTTTCAACCCACTTGAATTGTTCCACTGTCAAAACGTTCCTCTTAATTAGGACAAAAAACCAAAACAAAATTTTTTAACTGGAAAATGTCCCTGTTTTCCCGAAATTCCAAATTCCGTAATACCCTTTCTCAATTAAAAATGTTACTACGTCAAAATTTCTCGACCGTTTTGAAAAATCCCAACTTCAACTCATTTGGCACATTCACAAATTTTAGCATTTTCAAAAAAATCTTCCTGAAATTCCCAAATTTCCATTAAATTCCCATTGAAATCAATGGGACATTTTTCCAGGTTGCACAATTCCCACATTTTTCAACTGATTCAAACCATTCCAACATCAACATATTCCACTCACCCTGGACATTCAAACTAACATTTTTCCAAGTTAAAAAAAATTCCAGGAATTCCCAGATTTCCCGGTTTTTCAGACCCTATTTTTACTCTTTGTTCTGTCGACTACTCCTTCCACATTTTTCAACCCACTTGAATTGTTCCACTGTCAAAAATGTCCTCTTAATTAGGACAAAAAACAAAATGTTTTTTTTAAACTAGGAAAATGTCCCTGTTTTCCCGAAATTCCTGGAATTCCGTAATACCCTTTCTCAATTAAAAATGTTACTACGTCAATATTTCTCGACCGTTTTGAAAAATCCCAACTTCAACTCATTCGGCACATTCACAAATTTTAGCATTTTCAAAAAAATCTTCCTGAAATTCCCAAATTTCCATTAAATTCCCATTGAAATCAGTGGGACATTTTTCCAGGTTGCACAATTCCCACATTTTTCAACTGATTCAAACCATTCCAACATCAACATATTCCACTCACCCTGGACATTCAAACTAACATTTTTCCAAGTTAAAAAAAATTCCAGGAATTCCCAGATTTCCCGGTTTTTCAGACCCTATTTTTACTCTTTGTTCTGTCGACTACTCCTTCCACATTTTTCAACCCACTTGAATTTTTCCACTGTCAAAACTTTCCTCTTAATTAGGACAAAAAACAAAATGTTTTTTTTTTTAACTGGAAAATGTCCCTGTTTTCCCGAAATTCCAGGAATTCCGTAATACCCTTTCTCAATTAAAAATGTTACTACGTCAATATTTCTCGACCGTTTTGAAAAATCCCAACTTCAACTCATTCGGCACATTCACAATTTTTAGCATTTTCAAAAAAAATCTTCCTGAAATTCCCAAATTTCCATTAAATTCCCATTGAAATCAATGGGACATTTTTCCAGGTTGCACAATTCCCACATTTTTCAACTGATTCAAACCATTCCAACATCAACATATTCCACTCATCCTGGACATTCAAACTAACATTTTTCCAAGTTAAAAAAAATTCCAGGAATTCCCAGAATTCCCGGTTTTTCGAACCCTATTTTTACTCTTTGTTCTGTCGACTACTCCTTCCACATTTTTCAACCCACTTGAATTGTTCCACCGTCAAAAATTTCCTCTTAATTAGGACAAAAAACAAAATGTGTTTTTTTTTTAACTGGAAAATGTCCCTGTTTTCCCGAAATTCCAGGAATTCCGTAATACCCTTTCTCAATTAAAAATGTTACTACGTCAATATTTCTCGACCGTTTTGAAAAATCCCAACTTCAACTCATTCGGCACATTCACAATTTTTAGCATTTTCACATTCAAACTAACATTTTTCCCGGTTTTTCGAACCCTATGTTCACCCTTTTTTCTGTTGAATACTCCTTCCACATTTTTCAACCCACTTCAATCGTTCTGCCGTCAAAACATTCCTCTTATTCAGGACAAAAAACAGAATTGTTTTTTGAACTGGAAAATTTCCCAATTTTAATAATACCATTTCTCAATTAAAAATGTTACTACTTCAACATTTCTCAAAATCTGAGGAACCACTCGGGAACCGAAAGAGTTGACTCTTTTTAGTGAGCCGAACCAAAAGAGCCAACAGCAGTACTTCCCTTGTGTGTGTACCTTTCAGCTAAAATGCTATTGAATGAGAATCACTGAACATTTTCCTTGCATGTCTCCGAAAAAGTCTTGTGCCGGTCGGATTGTGCCAACTCCAGAAGTATGTGACGTTAGACGGGGTGGAAGAAAGGTTTCATTTTCGGCAGTTCCATGAAACAGGTTTGTTTTGGTTTTTTTCACTATTTTTTGTTTTGTCGTTAAAATAAATGTCAACATGCACCTCGCTTGCCGTCTCTGCATCGTGGGGTCACGATCGACACAACCGTGAAGCTACATGTGGCCATACTAATGATGGATACATATATTTTCTATGCAACAGAGTTCATACAAACATCAAAACTTTTTGCTGGTCTAGTTTGGAAACTTTGAAGCATCTTGACAGTTTCTAATTTCTCGTGCACAGCTGATGAAGATGATGATGATGATGATGATGATGATGATGATGATGATGATGATGATGATGATGATGATGATGATGACTCAGCGCTCACGTTGACTCCGGCAAAGACAGCTGCCGGCGACAAGCTCCTCCACATTCAAAAGCTTTTTCATCGGCGTGGTTATTTCCTCCTAATAGAGCGGAGCACAGCGTTTAGTCGCGACACAAAGCGCCATGAAGACGTTTTTAGGCGTTTTCTGCCTTTTTGAAAAGACTTTAGACGACCAAAAAAAACGCTGACTCACAGTTTTTCGCGAGCTGAGAGCGAGTCGCTGCACCTGCGAGCGGAATCTCTTCTTTTGTGGGCTTTCTTCTCTTGCTGTGCTTTGGTCATTCTTGGACGAAACCTCGCTAATATTGAAGATCTTTGACCAGACAGTTTTGCAGTGTAATAATAAAATCAGCAACTAGTGTTTTTGCAATAGGTTCTTAAAAACAGCAGAGCATCCAGGTCGTAATGGAGCGCTTTTGCAATAGAATCCTAAAAACAGCAAAAAAAAAAACTTCTGATATAGAGAAGATTTTTGATTAGCATTTTTAGTAGATTCTCAAAAACAGCAAAGCACAGTTTTTTTTAATGTGCAAGACTTTGACTTGCGTTTCTTACAAACGGCAGAACACTCCTTCGACGAGTGGTTTTGCAGTAGATTCTCAAAAACAGCTGAGCATCCAGGTCATAATGGTGCGTTTTTGCAATAGAATCCTAAAAACAGCAAAAAAAAATGTCCGATATGGAGAATATTTTTTGACTAGCATTTTTATTAGATCCTCAAAAACAGCAAAGCACAGTTCTTATATGCAATACTTTGACTAGCGTTTCTTACAAACAGCAGAACACTCCTTCGACTAGTGGTTTTACAGTAGATTCTCAAAAACAGCAGAGCATCCAGGTCATAATGAAGCGTTTTTGCAATGGAATCCTAAAAACAGAAAAAAAATGTCCGATATTGAGAAGATTTTTGACTAGCATTTTTAGTAGATTCTCAAAAACAGCAAAGCACAGTTTTTTTTAATGTGCAAGACTTTGACTTGCGTTTCTTACAAACAGCAGAACACTCCTTCGACGAGTGGTTTTGCAGTATATTCTCAAAAACAGCTGAGCATCCAGGTCATAATGAAGCGTTTTTGCAATGGAATCCTAAAAACAGCAAAAAAAATGTCCGATATTGAGAAGATTTTTGACTAGCATTTTTAGTAGATTCTCAAAAACAGCAAAGCACTGTTTTTTTAATGTGCAAGACTTTGACTTGCGTTTCTTACAAACAGCAGAACACTCCTTCGACGAGTGGTTTTGCAGTAGATTCTCAAAAACAGCTGAGCATCCAGGTCATAATGGTGCGTTTTTGCAATAGAATCCTAAAAACAGCAAAAAAAAATGTCCCATATGGAAAATATTTTTTGACTAGCATTTTTATTAGATTTTCAAAAACAGCAAAGCACAGTTGTTATATGCAATACCTTGACTAGCGTTTCTTACACACAGCAGAACACTCCTTCGACTAGTGGTTTTGCAGTAGATTCTCAAAAACAGCAGAGCATCCAAGTCATAATGAAGCGTTTTTGCAATGAAATCATAAAAACAGCAAAAAAAAGGTCAGATATTGAGAAGATTTTTGACTAGCATTTTTAGTAGATTCTCAAAAACAGCAAAGCACAGTTTTTTTAATGTGCAAGACTTTGACTTGCGTTTCTTACAAACAGCAGAACACTCCTTCGACGAGTGGTTTTGCAGTAGATTCTCAAAAACAGCTGAGCATCCAGGTCATAATAGTGCATTTTTGCAATAAAATCATAAAAACAGCAAAAAAAATGTCCGATATGGAGAATATTTTTTGACTAGCATTTTTATTAGATTCTCAAAAACAGCAAAGCACAGTTGTTATATGCAATACTTTGACTAGCGTTTCTTACAAACAGCAGAACACTCCTTCGACTAGTGGTTTTACAGTAGATTCTCAAAAACAGCAGAGCATCCAGGTCATAATGAAGCGTTTTTGCAATGGAATCCTAAAAACAGCAAAAAAAATGTCCGATATTGAGAAGATTTTTGACCAGCATTTTTAGTAGATTCTCAAAAACAGCAAAGCACAGTTTTTTTTAAATGTGCAAGACTTTGACTTGCGTTTCTTACAAACAGCAGAACACTCCTTCGACGAGTGGTTTTGCAGTAGATTCTCAAAAACAGCTGAGCATCCAGGTCATAATGGTGCGTTTTTGCAATAGAATCCTAAAAACAGCAAAAAAAAATGTCCGATATGGAGAATATTTTTTGACTAGCATTTTTATTAGATTCTCAAAAACAGCAAAGCACAGTTGTTGTATGCAATACTTTGACTAGCGTTTCTTACAAACAGCAGAACACTCCTTCGACTAGTGGTTTTACAGTAGATTCTCAAAAACAGCAGAGCATCCAGGTCATAATGAAGCGTTTTTGCAATGGAATCCTAAAAACAGCCAAAAAAATGTCCGATATTGAGAAGATTTTTGACCAGCATTTTTAGTAGATTCTCAAAAACAGCAAAGCACAGTTTTTTTTAATGTGCAAGACTTTGACTTGCGTTTCTTACAAACAGCAGAACACTCCTTCGACGAGTGGTTTTGCAGTAGATTCTCAAAAACAGCTGAGCATCCAGGTCATAATGGTGCGTTTTTGCAATAGAATCCTAAAAACAGCAAAAAAAAATGTCCGATATGGAGAATATTTTTTGACTAGCATTTTTATTAGATTCTCAAAAACAGCAAAGCACAGTTGTTATATGCAATACTTTGACTAGCGTTTCTTACAAACAGCAGAACACTCCTTCGACTAGTGGTTTTACAGTAGATTCTCAAAAACAGCAGAGCATCCAGGTCATAATGAAGCGTTTTTGCAATGGAATCCTAAAAACAGCAAAAAAATGTCCGATATTGAGAAGATTTTTGACTAGCATTTTGAGTCGATTCTCAAAAACAGCAAAGCACAGTTTTTTTTAATGTGCAAGACTTTGACTTGCATTTCTTACAAACAGGAGAACACTCCTTTGACGAGTGGTTTTGCAGTAGATTCTCAAAAACAGCTGCGCATCCAGGTCATAATGGTGCGTTTTTGCAATAGAATCCTAAAAACAGCAAAAAAAAAATGTCCGATATGGAAAATATTTTTTGACTAGCATTTTTATTAGATTCTCAAAAACAGCAAAGCACAGTTGTTATATGCAATACTTTGACTAGCGTTTCTTACACACAGCAGAACACTCCTTCGACTAGTGGTTTTGGAGTAGATTCTCAAAAACAGCAGAGCATCCAGGTCATAATGAAGCGTTCTTGCAATAGAATCCTAAAAACAGCAAAAAAAATGTCCGATATGAGAACATTTTTGACTAGCATTTTAAGTAGACTCTCAAAAACAGCAAAGCACAGTTTTTACGTGCAAGACTTTGACTAGTATTTCTTACACTCCGACGACTACCGTATTTCCTTGAATAGCCGCAGGGGCGCTAATTAATTTAAAACATCTTCTCACTCCTGCGGTTACCAAAACCATGCGGAATGAGCAAGCATGCTCTAATTATTTTAAAACCTCTTCTCACTCCGGCGCATACCTTATCATGAAAAACACATTTAATAAAAAAAACGTTATTATGATCTTACCTTTACTTGTAGATGGGTCCATGTGCAGCTGCTTCTGATCAAAGGCAGTCTTTCTCATCTTTCTTCAATTTTAAAAGTCTCTGGAGATATTCCTTTAATTATTACCTCCTGCTTCGATTGAAAGTCCAGTTTAGAAAACCGTTTTATTTTAGATATGTAATCCTCCATGTTAAAAGTGCAAGCAAACAATTGCTGCATGCTTGCTGCTTGTTGTCTTCTTCTGCAGTACCTGTCTCCTGCAGTACTGGTAGTCGCAAGAAGGATCACTAGCGCCCTCTACCACCTGGAGGCGGGAGTCATTTAATGACTCATATTTGACCCGGCGGAAGTGCCAAGCATGCGCTAATTATTTAGCGAAACGAGTTTGACCCGGCTGTAATTCTAGGCAGGCGAATACTATATTCCCGGCGCCAATTCAAGGAAATACGGTAAGTGGTTTTGCAGTAGATTCTTAAAAACAGCAGAGCATCCAAGTCATAACGGAACGTTTTTGCAATAGAATCCTAAAAACAGCAAAACAACTTTTTATATGGAGAAGATTTTTGACTAGCATTTTTAGTAGATTCTCAAAAACAGCAAAGCACAGTTTTTTGTGCAAGACTTGCGTTCTTTAAAAACAGCAGAACACTCCTTCGACTAGTGGTTTTGCATTAGATTCTCAAAAACAGCAGAGCATCAAGGTCATAATGGAGCATCTTTGCAAGAGAATCCTAAAAACAGCAATATAATGTCCGATATGGAGAACATTTTTGACTAGCATTTTTTGTACATTCTCAAAAACAGCAAAGCACAGTTTTTACGTGCAACACTTTGACTAGCATTTCTTACACTCCTTTGACTAAATGGTTTTGCAGCATATTCTTAAAAACAGCAGAGCATCCTGGTCATAATGGAGTATTTTTGCAATAGAATCCTAAAAACAGCAAAAAATGTCCGATAGGGAGAAGATTTTTGACTAGCATTTTTAGTAGATTCTCAAAAACAGCAAAGCACAGTTTTTATGTGCAAGACTTTGGCTTGCGTTTCTTACAAACAGCAGAACACTCCTTCAACGAGTGGTTTTGCAGTAGATTCTCAAAAACAGCTGCGCATCCAGGTCATAATGGTGCGTTTTTGCAATAGAATCCTAAAAACAGCAAAAAAAAATGTCCGATATGGAAAATATTTTTTGACTAGCATTTTTATTAGATTCTCAAAAACAGCAAAGCACAGTTGTTATATGCAATACTTTGACTAGCGTTTCTTACACACAGCAGAACACTCCTTCGACTAGTGGTTTTGCAGTAGATTCTCAAAAACAGCAGAGTATCCAGGTCATAATGAAGCGTTTTTGCAATAGAATCCTAAAAACAGCAAAAAAAAATGTCCGATATGGAGAGCATTTTTGACTAGCATTTTAAGTAGATTCTCAAAAACAGCAAAGCACAGTTTTTATGTGCAAGACTTTGACTAGTATTTCTTACACTCCTTCGACTAAGCGGTTTTGCAGTAGATTCTTAAAAACAGCAGAGCATCCAAGTCATAACGGAACGTTTTTGCAATAGAACCCTGAAAACAGCAAAACAACTTTTTATATGGAGAAGATTTTTGACTAGCATTTTTAGTAGATTCTCAAAAACAGCAAAGCACACTTTTTTTGTGCAAGACTTGCGTTCCTTAAAAACAGCAGAACACTCCTTCGACTAGTGGTTTTGCAGTAGATTCTCAAAAACAGCAGAGCATCCAGGTCATAATGGAGCATCTTTGCAAGAGAATCCTAAAAACAGCAAAAAAATGTCCGATATGGAGAACATTTTTGACTAGCGTTTTTTGTACATTCTCAAAAACAGCAAAGCACAGTTTTTACGTGCAACACTTTGACTAGCATTTCTTACACTCCTTTGACTGAGTGGTTTTGCAGTATATTCTTAAAAACAGCAGAGAATCCTGGTCATAATGGAGCGTTTTTGCAATAGAATCCTAAAAACAGCAAAAAATGTCCGATAGGGAGAAGATTTTTGACTAGCATTTTTAGTAGATTCTCAAAAACAGCAAAGCACAGTTTTTATGTGCAAGACTTTGACTTGCGTTTCTTAAAAACAGCAGAACATTCCTTGGACTAGTGGTTTTGCAGTAGATTCTTAAAAACAGCAGAGCATCCAGGTCATAATGGAGCGTTTTTGCAAAAGAAACACAAAAGCAGAAAAAAAACCTTCTGATATGGAGAAATTTTTTGACTAGCATTTTTAGTAGATTCTCAAAAACAGCAAAGCACAGTTGTTATATGCAATACTTTGACTAGCGTTTCTTACAAACAGCAGAACACTCCTTCGACTAGTGGTTTTGCAGTCGATTCTCAAAAACAGCAGCGCATCCAAGTCATAATGAAGCGTTTTTGCAATAGAATCCTAAAAACAGCAAAAAAAAAAGTCCGATATGGAGAATATTTTTGACTAGCATTTTAAGTAGATTCTCAAAAACAGCAAAGCACAGTTTTTACGTGCAAGACTTTTACTAGTATTTCTTACACTCCTTCGACTAAGTGGTTTTGCGACTAAGTGGTTTTGCAGTAGATTCTTAAAAACAGCAGAGCATCCAAGTCATAACGGAGCGTTTTTGCAATAGAATCCTAAAAACAGCAAAACAACTTTTTATATGGAGAAGATTTTTGACTAGCATTTTTAGTAGATTCTCAAAAACAGCAAAGCACAGTTTTTGTGTGCAAGACATGCGTTCCTTAAAAACAGCAGAACACTCCTTCGACTAGTGGTTTTGCAGTAGATTCTCAAAAACAGCAGAGCATCCGGGTCATAATGGAGCATCTTTGCAAGAGAATCCTAAAAACAGCAAAAAAATGTCTGATATGTAGAACATTTTTGACTAGCATTTTTTGTAGATTCTCAAAAACAGCAAAGCACAGTTTTTATGTGCAACACTTTGACTAGCATTTCTTACACTCCTTTGACTGAGTGGTTTTGCAGTATATTCTTAAAAACAGCAGAGCATCCTGGTCATAATGGAGCGTTTTTGCAATAGAATCCTAAAAACTGCAAAAAACGTCCAATACGGAGAACATTTTGGACTAGCATTTTTAGTAGATTCTCAAAAACAGCAAAGCACAGTTTTTATGTGCAAGACTTTGACTTGCGTTTCTTAAAAACAGCAGAACATTCCTTGGACTAGTGGTTTTGCAGTAGATTCTTAAAAACAGCAGAGCATCCAGGTCATAATGGAGCGTTTTTGCAATAGAATCACAAAAACAGCAAAAAAAAACTTCTGATATGGAGAAGATTTTTGACTATCATTTTTAGTAGATTCTCAAAAACAGCAAAGCACAGTTTTTATGTGCAAGTCTTCGACTTGCGTTTTTTACAAACAGCAGAACACTCCTTCGACTAGTGGTTTTGCAGTAGATTCTCAAAAACAGCAGAGCATCCAGGTCGTAATGGTGCATTTTTGCAATAGAGTCTTAACAACAGCAAAAAAAACTTCTGATATGGAGAAGATTTTTGACTAGCATTTTTAGTAGATTTTCAAAAACAGCAAAGCACAGTTTTTATGTCTGTCATGTACGTTATTTTTGAACACCGTTTTAGAGCAGATTCCTCACAAACAGCAGAGTACTGCTGTCAGTTAGTGGATCTTTAGCTAACGTTTTTGCAAAAGATTCCTAAAAACCGCCAAGATTTTTATTTTGATTACTCACAAACTGCAGATAACTATTGTCCTTTAAAATATATTTGATTAGTGTTCTTGCAGAACGTCCTTAAAAACAGCAGAGCATCCCTGCCAAAGAGGACCGTTTTTGCAGTAGATTCCTAAAAATGGCAAAACACTGCTCTTATGTAAAATATTTTTGACTTGTGTTTTTCAGCAACTTCATTTATTCAAATTAATGCACTCTTTTAAGCACTCATCTCATTTATTGGATCTTTGATTAGATTCCTAAGAACAGCAAAGTAGAGGTTTTATTTGCAAGCTTTTGAGAAGTATTTTTAGCAGAATTCTTACAGAGAGCTCTCTTTTCGTTTACAGGATCTTTGACTAGAGTTTTTGCAATAAATACTTAAAAACAGCAATGTTCCTGTCATTCACAAGATCTTCAACTTGTGTTTTTTTGCAATAGATCCCTAAAAACTGCAATGTTGATGTCATTTAGAAGATATTTGACGACTGATTTTGCATTAAATTCTGAAAAACAGCAGTGTTGATGTCATTTAAAAGTCGTTAACTAGTGTTTTTCCGTAGTAGATCCATAAAAACAGCAGTGTTGATGTCATTGAGAAGATCTTTGATTAGTGATCTTTTTTGCAGAAGATCCTTAAACACAGCAGTGTTTATCTTATTTTCAAGATCTTTGGCTAGTGTTTTTTTGCATAAGATCCTTAAAAACAGCAGTGTTGATGTCATTTATAAGACCTTTGACTAGTGTTTTTTGCAAAAGATCCTTAAAAACAGCAGTATATCTGCAGTACATCTCGAAAAACCGCAGTGTTTCTGTCATTTACAAGATCTTTGACTAGTGCTTTTTGCAGAAGATCCTTAAAAACAGCAGTGTTAATATAATTTAGAAGATCTTTGACTAGTGTTTTTGCAAAAGATCCTTAAAAAAAGCAGTGTTGTTGTCATTTAGAAAATATTTGAATCGTGTTTTTGCAAAATATCCTTAAAAACAGCAGTGTTAATGTCATTTAGAAAATATTTGACTTGTGCTTTTTAGGAGTAGATCCTTAAAAACAGCAGTGTTTATGTCATTTATAAGACCTTTGACTAGTGTTTTTTGCAAAAGATCCTTAAAAACAGCAGTATATCTGCAGTATATCTCGAAAAACCGCAGTGTTTCTGTCATTTACAAGATCTTTGACTAGTGATTTTTGCAGAAGATCCTTAAAAACAGCAGTGTTGATGTCATTTAGAAAATATTTGACTTGTGCTTTTTAGGAGTAGATCCTTAAAAACAGCAGTGTTGATGTCATTTATAAGTCGTTAACTAGTGTTTTTCTGCAGTAGATCCTTAAAAACAGCAGTTTTGATGTCATTGAGAAGATCTTTGATTAGTGATGTTTTTTGCAGAAGATCCTCAAACACTGCAGTGTTTATGTTATTTACAAGATCTTTGGCTAATGTTTTTTTGGGCAGAAGATCCTTAAAAACAGCAGTGTTGATGTCATTTATAAGACCTTTGACTAGTGTTTTTTGCAAAAGATCCTTAAAAACAGCAGTATATCTGCAGTATGTCTCGAAAAACCGCAGTGTTTCTGTCATTTACAAGATCTTTGACTAGTGCTTTTTGCAGAAGATCCTTAAAAACAGCAGTGTTGATGTCATTTAGAAAATATTTGACTTGTGCTTTTTAGGAGTAGATCCTTAAAAACAGCAGTGTTGATGTCATTTACAAGATCTTTGACTAGTGTTTTTGCAGTAGATCCTTAAAAACAGCAGTGTTGATGTCATTTAGAAAATATTTGACGAATATTTTTGGAGTAGATCCTTAAAAACAGCAGTGTTGATTTACTTTACAAGCTCTTTAACTAGTGTTTTTGTAGAAGATCCTTAAAAACAGCAGTGTTTATGTCGTTTACAAGATCTTTGACTAGTGTTTTTGCAGTAGATCCTTAAAAAGTGCAGTGTTGATATAGTTTAGAAGATCTTTAACTAGTGTTTTTGCAGTAGATGCTTAAAAACAGCAGTGTTGAAATAAAAACAGCAGTGTTAATATAGTTGACAAGATCTTTAACTAATGTTTTTGTAGAAGATCCTTAAAAACAGCAGTGTTGATGTCGTTTACAAGATCTTTGACTAGTGTTTTCGCAGTAGATCCTTAAAAAGTGCAGTGTTGATATAGTTTACAAGATCTTTAACTAGTGTTTTTGCAGTAGATGCTTAAAAACAGCAGTGTTGATGTCATTAAGAAGATATTTGACCCGTGTGTTTTTTTGCAGAATGTCCTTAAAAACAGCAGTGTTAATATAGTTGACAAGATCTTTAACTAGTGTTTTTGCAGTAGATCCTTAAAAACAGCAGTAATGATGTCATTTAGAAAATATTTGACGAATATTTTTGGAGTAGATCCTTAAAAACAGCAGTGTTGATTTACTTTACAAGCTCTTTAACTAGTGTTTTTGTAGAAGATCCTTAAAAACAGCAGTGTTGATGTCGTTTACAAGATCTTTGACTAGTGTTTTTTTTTGTAGAATATTCTTAAAAACAGCAGTGTTGATGTCATTTACAAGATCTTTGACTAGTGTTTTTGCAGTAGATCCTTAAAAACAGCAGTGATGATGTCATTTAGAAAATATTTGACGTATATTTTTGGAGTAGATCCTTAAAAACAGCAGTGTTGATTTACTTTACAAGCTCTTTAACTTGTGTTTTTGTTGAAGATCCTTAAAAACAGCCGTGTTGATGTCGTTTACAAGATCTTTGACTAGTGTTTTTTTTTGTAGAATATTCTTAAAAACAGCAGTGTTGATGTCATTTACAAGATCTTTAACTAGTGTTTTTGCAGTAGATGCTTAAAAACAGCAGTGTTGATGTCATTAAGAAAATATTTGACGAATATTTTTGGAGTAGATCCTTAAAAACAGCAGTGTTGATTTACTTTACAAGCTCTTTAACTAGTGTTTTTGTAGAAGATCCTTAAAAACAGCAGTGTTGATGTCGTTTACAAGATCTTTGACTAGTGTTTTTTTTTGTAGAATATTCTTCAAAACAGCAGTGTTGATGTCATTTACAAGATCTTTGACTAGTGTTTTTGCAGTAGATCCTTAAAAACAGCAGTGTTGATGTCATTTAGAAAATATTTGACGTATATTTTTGGAGTAGATCCTTAAAAACAGCAGTGTTGATTTACTTTACAAGCTCTTTAACTAGTGTTTTTGTAGAAGATCCTTAAAAACAGCAGTGTTTATGTCGTTTACAAGATCTTTGACTAGTGTTTTTGAAGTAGACGCTTAAAAACAGCAGTGTTGATGTCATTAAGAAGATATTTGACCCGTGGTTTTTTTTGCAGAATATCCTTAAAAACAGCAGTGTTGATGTCATTAAGAAGATATTTGACCCGTGTTTTTTTTTTTGCAGAATATCCTTAAAAACAGCAGTGTTAATATAGTTGACAAGATCTTTGACTAGTGTTTTTGCAGTAGATCCTTAAAAACAGCAGTGTTGATGTCATTTAGAAAATATTTGACGTATATTTTTGGAGTAGATCCTTAAAAACAGCTGTGTTGATTTACTTTACAAGCTCTTTAACTAGTGTTTTTGTAGAAGATCCTTAAAAACAGCAGTGTTGATGTCGTTTACAAGATCTTCGACTAGTGTTTTTTACGTAGAATATTCTTAAAAACAGCAGTGTTGATGCCATTGACAAGATCTTTGACTAGTGTTTTTGCAGTAGATCCATAAAAACAGCAGTGTTGATGTCATTAAGAAGATATTTGACCCGTGTTTTTTTTTGCAGATTATCCTTAAAAACAGCAGTGTTAATATAGTTGACAAGATCTTTAACTAGTGTTTTTGCAGTAGATCCTTAAAAACAGCAGTGTTGATGTCATTTACAAGATCTCCGACTAGTGTTTTTTTCATAGAATATTCTTAAAAACAGCAGTGTTGATGCCATTGACAAGATCTTTGACTAGTGTTTTTGCAGTAGATCCTTAAAAACAGCAGTGTTGATGTCATTTAGAAAATATTTGACGAATATTTTTGGAGTAGATCCTTAAAAACAGCAGTGTTGATTTACTTTACAAGCTCTTTAACTAGTGTTTTTGTAGAAGATCCTTAAAAACAGCAGTGTTGATGTCGTTTACAAGATCTTTGACTAGTGTTTTTGCAGTAGATCCTTAAAAAGTGCAGTGTTGATATAGTTTACAAGATCTTTAACTAGTGTTTTTGCAGTAGATGCTTAAAAACAGCAGTGTTGATGTCATTAAGAAGATATTTGACCCGTGTTTTTTTTGCAGAATATCCTTAAAAACAGCAGTGTTAATATAGTTGACAAGATCTTTAACTAGTGTTTTTGCAGTAGATCCTTAAACACAGCAGTGATGATGTCATTTAGAAAATATTTGACGAATATTTTTGGAGTAGATCCTTAAAAACAGCAGTGTTGATTTACTTTACAAGCTCTTTAACTAGTGTTTTTGTAGAAGATCCTTAAAAACAGCAGTGTTGATGTCGTTTACAAGATCTTTGACTAGTGTTTTTTTTTGTAGAATATTCTTCAAAACAGCAGTGTTGATGTCATTTACAAGATCTTTGACTAGTGTTTTTGCAGTTGATCCTTAAAAACAGCAGTGTTGATGTCATTTAGAAAATATTTGACGTATATTTTTGGAGTAGATCCTTAAAAACAGCAGTGTTGATTT
The DNA here is from genome assembly GCF_033978785.1 of Entelurus aequoreus. Classification (NCBI taxonomy): domain Eukaryota; kingdom Metazoa; phylum Chordata; class Actinopteri; order Syngnathiformes; family Syngnathidae; genus Entelurus; species Entelurus aequoreus. The sequence continues at coordinate 17,383,499 of NC_084747.1, read as the reverse complement.
ACTTTACAAGCTCTTTAACTAGTGTTTTTGTAGAAGATCCTTAAAAACAGCAGTGTTGATGTCGTTTACAAGATCTTTGACTAGTGTTTTTTTTTGTAGAATATTCTTAAAAACAGCAGTGTTGATGTCATTTACAAGATCTTTGACTAGTGTTTTTGCAGTAGATCCTTAAAAACAGCAGTGATGATGTCATTTAGAAAATATTTGACGTATATTTTTGGAGTAGATCCTTAAAAACAGCAGTGTTGATTTACTTTACAAGCTCTTTAACTTGTGTTTTTGTAGAAGATCCTTAAAAACAGCCGTGTTGATGTCGTTTACAAGATCTTTGACTAGTGTTTTTTTTTGTAGAATATTCTTAAAAACAGCAGTGTTGATGTCATTTACAAGATCTTTAACTAGTGTTTTTGCAGTAGATGCTTAAAAACAGCAGTGTTGATGTCATTAAGAAAATATTTGACGAATATTTTTGGAGTAGATCCTTAAAAACAGCAGTGTTGATTTACTTAACAAGCTCTTTAACTAGTGTTTTTGTAGAATATTCTTAAAAACAGCAGTGTTGATGTCATTTACAAGATCTTTGACTAGTGTTTTTGCAGTAGATCCTTAAAAACAGCAGTGATGATGTCATTTAGAAAATATTTGACGTATATTTTTGGAGTAGATCCTTAAAAACAGCAGTGTTGATTTACTTTACAAGCTCTTTAACTTGTGTTTTTGTAGAAGATCCTTAAAAACAGCCGTGTTGATGTCGTTTACAAGATCTTTGACTAGTGTTTTTTTTTGTAGAATATTCTTAAAAACAGCAGTGTTGATGTCATTTACAAGATCTTTAACTAGTGTTTTTGCAGTAGATGCTTAAAAACAGCAGTGTTGATGTCATTAAGAAAATATTTGACGAATATTTTTGGAGTAGATCCTTAAAAACAGCAGTGTTGATTTACTTAACAAGCTCTTTAACTAGTGTTTTTGTAGAAGATCCTTAAAAACAGCAGTGTTGATGTCATTTACAAGATCTTTAACTAGTGTTTTTGCAGTAGATCCTTAAAAACAGCAGTGTTGATGTCATTATTGATCCAAGATGGCTGCGCTTCAGAGCAGCGGCTTCGTGCGAGCGCTCCTGGAAGTGAGGGCAAAAATACCCCTCAATTCAGTCAATTTCATGGCTGGCTCACAGCGTGTTCACTCCGTGATCACTTACGACCGACTTACAATTCTGGATGTGGAGAGATCGGGCCATTTTGGGCTGATAGATGCGTGTACGATGGACCTGCTCGCTAGCTTGGGAATTCTTCGCAAGCTACATCCAGCAGTGGCCTTTGAAGCAGCGGCGTCGACTACCAGCGGAGACGGTCAGCGAAAGAGACGTAAGCGGTGCGCTCGGAAGCAGAAGCGGGGGTGTCGAGCGGGGCTAACAACAAAGCATTTAGCTTTGTTGTTAGCCCCGCTAACAACAAAGCTAAATGCTTTGTTGTTAGCGGGGCTAACGAAAAAGCTAAATGCTAATCCACAAAGAAGCGCTAATAAGGAGTCTGTTAAGCTAGAACTAGCCAGCGCCAGGCTGGATAATCCCTGCACACATAGCAATTCTTCTAGAATAATATACAACTCACATAATGTTTTTTCTGCGTCAGAGGTGGACATGCATTTTACTGAGGTGGCAAACAATCTAAAAATTCCTGTCATATCAATTCCTAGATATGGTCGAAATTATTTAAAGTGCACTATGCATAATAAACGTAACATTATTAATATTGCTACTACGGATACTTTCAACAAAAACTCCTCAAAACAGCCCACTACCTATAATATGGGCTTTTTAAACATAAGGTCATTGTCTTCCAAAACGTTATTAGTTAATGAAGTCATCAGAGACAACAATCTTGATGTCGTTGGTCTAGCCGAGACCTGGCTCAAACCAGACGAATTTTTTGCGCTGGGTGAGGCGTCTCCTCCTGGCTATGCGGGAACGCATATTGCCCGCCCCATTAAAAGGGGTGGGGGTGTTGCACTAATATACAACAAAAACTTTAGCCTTACCTCGGACCTAAATAATAAATATAACTCGTTTGAGGTGCTCACTATGAGGTTTGTCACACCGCTGCCTCTCCACCTGGCTGTCATCTACCGCCCCCCTGGGCCCTATTCGGACTTTATCAATGAATTTTCAGAGTTCGTTGCTGATCTAGTGACGCACGCCGACAATATAATCATAATGGGAGACTTTAACATCCATATGAATACCCCATCGGACCCTCCATGCGTGGCGCTCCAGACTATAATTGATAGCTGTGGTCTTACACAAATAATAAATGAACCCACGCATCGCAACGGTAATACGATAGATCTAGTGCTTGTCAGGGGTGTCACCACCTCTAAAGTTACGATACTCCCGTACACTAAAGTAATATCCGATCATTACCTTATAAAATTCGAAGTTCGGACTCATTGTCAACAAACTAATAATAATAATAATAACTACTATAGCAGCCGCAACATTAATACTGCCACAACGACGACTCTTACTGACCTACTGCCTTCAGTAATGGCACCTTTCCCAAATTATGTGGGCTCTATTGATAACCTCACTAACAACTTTAACGATGCCCTGCGCGACACCATTGATATTGTAGCACCGCTAAAGCTAAAAAGGGCCCCTAAAAGGCGTACCCCATGGTTTACAGAAGAAACTAAAGCCCAGAAATTATCATGTAGAAAGCTGGAACGCAAATGGCGTGCGACTAAACTTGAGGTTTTCCATCAAGCATGGAGTGATAGTTTAATAACTTATAAACGCATGCTTACCTCAGCTAAAGCTAAATATTACTCAAATCTCATCCACCTCAACAAAAATGATCCTAAATTTTTGTTTAGTACAGTAGCATCGCTAACCCAACAAGGGACTCCTCCCAGTAGCTCCACCCACTCAGCAGATGACTTTATGAATTTCTTTAATAAGAAAATTGAACTCATCAGAAAAGAGATTAAAGACAATGCATCCCAGCCACAACTGGGTTCTATTAACACAAATATGACTGTATATACGACGGACATTGCCCTCCAAAATAGTTTCTCTCTCTTTGATGAAATAACATTGGAGGAATTGTTAAAATGTGTAAATGGGACAAAACAAACAACATGTTTACTTGACCCAATTCCTGGGAAACTTATCAAGGAGCTTTTTGTTTTATTAGGTCCATCAGTGTTAAATATTATAAACCTATCACTTTCCTCTGGTACTGTTCCTCTAGCATTCAAAAAAGCGGTTATTCATCCTCTACTCAAAAGACCTAACCTCGATCCTGATCTCCTGGTAAACTACCGGCCGGTGTCCCACCTTCCGTTTATCTCGAAAATTCTCGAAAAAATTGTCGCACAGCAGCTAAATGAACACTTAGTGACTAACAATCTCTGTGAACCTTTTCAATCCGGTTTCAGGGCAAATCACTCTACGGAGACAGCCCTCGCAAAAATGACTAATGATCTATTGCTAACGATGGATTCTGATGCTTCATCTATGTTGCTGCTTCTTGATCTTAGCGCCGCTTTCGATACTGTTGATCATAATATTTTATTAGAGCGTATCAAAACGCGTATTGGTATGTCAGACTTAGCCTTGTCTTGGTTTAACTCTTATCTTACTGACAGGATGCAGTGCGTCTCCCATAACAATGTGACCTCGGACTATGTTAAGGTAACGTGCGGAGTTCCCCAGGGTTCAGTTCTTGGCCCTGCACTCTTTAGTATTTACATGCTGCCGCTAGGTGACATTATACGCAAATACGGTGTTAGCTTTCACTGTTATGCTGATGACACTCAACTCTACATGCCCCTAAAGCTGACCAACACGCCGGACTGTAGTCAGCTGGAGGCGTGTCTTAATGAAATTAAACAATGGATGTCCGCTAACTTTTTGCAACTCAACGCTAAGAAAACGGAAATGCTGATTATCGGTCCTGCTCAACACCAACATCTATTTAATAATACCACCTTAACATTTGACAACCAAACAATTAAACAAGGCGACTCGGTAAAGAATCTGGGTATTATCTTCGACCCAACTCTCTCGTTTGAGTCGCACATTAAGAGTGTTACTAAAACGGCCTTCTTTCATCTCCGTAATATCGCTAAAATTCGTTCCATTTTGTCCACAAGCGATACTGAGATCATTATCCATGCGTTCGTTACATCTCGTCTCGATTACTGTAACGTATTATTTTCGGGCCTCCCTATGTCTAGCATTAAAAGATTACAGATGGTACAAAATGCGGCTGCTAGACTTTTGACAAAAACAGGAAAGTTTGATCATATTACGCCTATACTGGCTCACTTGCACTGGCTTCCTGTGCACCTAAGATGCGACTTTAAGGTTTTACTACTTACGTATAAAATACTACACGGTCAAGCTCCTGCCTATCTTGCCGATTGTATTGTACCATATGTCCCGGCAAGAAATCTGCGTTCAAAGAACTCCGGCTTATTAGTGATTCCCAGAGCCCAAAAAAAGTCTGCGGGCTATAGAGCGTTTTCTATTCGGGCTCCAATACTATGGAATGCCCTCCCGGTAAAAGTTAGAGATGCTACCTCAGTAGAAGCATTTAAGTCTCATCTTAAAACTCATTTGTATACTCTAGCCTTTAAATAGACTCCCTTTTTAGACCAGTTGATCTGCCGTTTCTTTTCTTTTCTACTCTGCTCCGGGGTGGACCGCTAGCCTGTCCATCAGATGGGGACATCTCTACGCTGCTGACCCGTCTCCACTCGGGATGGTTCCCGCTGGCCCCACCATGGACTGGACTTTCGCTGATGTGTTGGACTTTCACAATATTATGTCAGACCCACTCGACACCGAGGATGTCGTTGTGGCTTGTACAGCCCTTTGAGACACTAGTGATTTAGGGCTATATAAATAAACATTGATTGATTGATTGATTGATTAAGAAGATATTTGACCCGTGTTTTTTTTTTTGCAGAATATCCTTAAAAACAGCAGTGTTAATATAGTTGACAAGATCTTTGACTAGTGTTTTTGCAGTAGATCCTTAAAAACAGCAGTGTTGATGTCATTTAGAAAATATTTGACGTATATTTTTGGAGTAGATCCTTAAAAACAGCTGTGTTGATTTACTTTACAAGCTCTTTAACTAGTGTTTTTGTAGAAGATCCTTAAAAACAGCAGTGTTGATGTCGTTTACAAGATCTTCGACTAGTGTTTTTTACGTAGAATATTCTTAAAAACAGCAGTGTTGATGCCATTGACAAGATCTTTGACTAGTGTTTTTGCAGTAGATCCATAAAAACAGCAGTGTTGATGTCATTAAGAAGATATTTGACCCGTGTTTTTTTTTGCAGATTATCCTTAAAAACAGCAGTGTTAATATAGTTGACAAGATCTTTAACTAGTGTTTTTGCAGTAGATCCTTAAAAACAGCAGTGTTGATGTCATTTACAAGATCTCCGACTAGTGTTTTTTTCATAGAATATTCTTAAAAACAGCAGTGTTGATGCCATTGACAAGATCTTTGACTAGTGTTTTTGCAGTAGATCCTTAAAAACAGCAGTGTTGATGTCATTTAGAAAATATTTGACGAATATTTTTGGAGTAGATCCTTAAAAACAGCAGTGTTGATTTACTTTACAAGCTCTTTAACTAGTGTTTTTGTAGAAGATCCTTAAAAACAGCAGTGTTGATGTCGTTTACAAGATCTTTGACTAGTGTTTTTGCAGTAGATCCTTAAAAAGTGCAGTGTTGATATAGTTTACAAGATCTTTAACTAGTGTTTTTGCAGTAGATGCTTAAAAACAGCAGTGTTGATGTCATTAAGAAGATATTTGACCCGTGTTTTTTTTTGCAGAATATCCTTAAAAACAGCAGTGTTAATATAGTTGACAAGATCTTTAACTAGTGTTTTTGCAGTAGATCCTTAAAAACAGCAGTGATGATGTCATTTAGAAAATATTTGACGTATATTTTTGTAGTAGATCCTTAAAAACAGCAGTGTTGATTTACTTTACAAGCTCTTTAACTAGTGTTTTTGTAGAAGATCCTTAAAAACAGCAGTGTTGATGTCGTTTACAAGATCTTTGACTAGTGTTTTTTTTTGTAGAATATTCTTCAAAAAAGCAGTGTTGATGCCATTGACAAGATCTTTGACTAGTGTTTTTGCAGTAGATCCTTAAAAACAGCAGTGTTGATGTCATTTAGAAAATATTTGACTAGTGTTTTTGCATAATATCCTTAAAAACAGCAGTGTTAATATAGTTGACAAGATCTTTAACTAGTGTTTTTGCAGTAGATCCTTAAAAACAGCAGTGTTGATGTCATTTAGAAAATATTTGACGAATATTTTTGGAGTAGATCCTTGAAAACAGCAGTGTTGATTTACTTTACAAGCTCTTTAACTAGTGTTTTTGTAGAAGATCCTTAAAAACAGCAGTGTTGATGTCATTTACAAGATCTTCGACTAGTGTTTTTTTTTGTAGAATATTCTTAAAAACAGCAGTGTTGATGTCATTTACAAGATCTTTGACTAGTGTTTTTTTGGAGTAGATCCTTAAAAACAGCAGTGTTGATGTCATTTAGAAAATATTTGACGTATATTTTTGGAGTAGATCCTTAAAAACAGCAGTGTTGATTTACTTTACAAGCTCTTTAACTAGTGTTTTTGTAGAAGATCCTTAAAAACAGCAGTGTTTATGTCGTTTACAAGATCTTTGACTAGTGTTTTTGCAGTTGATCCTTAAAAAGTGCAGTGTTGATATAGTTGACAAGATCTTTAACTAGTGTTTTTGCAGTAGATCCTTAAAAACAGCAGTGATGATGTCATTTAGAAAATATTTGACGAATATTTTTGGAGTAGATCCTTAAAAACAGCAGTGTTGATTTACTTTACAAGCTATTTAACTAGTGTTTTTGTAGAAGATCCTTAAAAACAGCAGTGTTGATGTCGTTTACAAGATCTTTGACTAGTGTTTTATTTGTAGAATATTCTTAAAAACAGCAGTGTTGATGTCATTTACAAGATCTTTGACTAGTGTTTTTGCAGTATATCCTTAAAAAGTGCAGTGTTGATATAGTTTACAAGATCTTTGACTAGTGTTTTTGCAGTATATCCTTAAAAAGTGCAGTGTTGATATAGTTTACAAGATCTTTAACTAGTGTTTTTGCAGTAGATGCTTAAAAACAGCAGTGTTGATGTCATTAAGAAGATATTTGACCCGTGTGTTTTTTTGCAGTAGATCCTTAAAAACAGCAGTGTTAATATAGTTGACAAGATCTTTAACTAGTGTTTTTGCAGTAGATCCTTAAAAACAGCAGTGATGATGTCATTTAGAAAATATTTTATGAATATTTTTGCAGTAAATCCTTAAAAACAGCAGTGTTGATTTACTTTACAAGCTCTTTAACTTGTGTTTTTGTAGAAGATCCTTAAAAACAGCCGTGTTGATGTCGTTTACAAGATCTTTGACTAGTGTTTTTTTTTGTAGAATATTCTTAAAAACAGCAGTGTTGATGTCATTTACAAGATCTTTAACTAGTGTTTTTGCAGTAGATGCTTAAAAACAGCAGTGTTGATGTCATTAAGAAAATATTTGACGAATATTTTTGGAGTAGATCCTTAAAAACAGCAGTGTTGATTTACTTAACAAGCTCTTTAACTAGTGTTTTTGTAGAAGATCCTTAAAAACAGCAGTGTTGATGTCATTTACAAGATCTTTAACTAGTGTTTTTGCAGTAGATCCTTAAAAACAGCAGTGTTGATGTCATTAAGAAGATATTTGACCCGTGTTTTTTTTGCAGAATATCCTTAAAAACAGCAGTGTTAATATAGTTGACAAGATCTTTAACCAGTGTTTTTGCAGTAGATCCTTAAAAACAGCAGTGTTGATGTCATTAAGAAGATATTTGACCCGTGTTTTTTTTGCAGAATATCCTTAAAAACAGCAGTGTTAATATAGTTGACAAGATCTTTAACCAGTGTTTTTGCAGTAGATCCTTAAACACAGCAGTGATGATGTCATTTAGAAAATATTTGACGAATATTTTTGGAGTAGATCCTTAAAAACAGCAGTGTTGATTTACTTTACAAGCTCTTTAACTAGTGTTTTTGTAGAAGATCCTTAAAAACAGCAGTGTTGATGTCGTTTACAAGATCTTTGACTAGTGTTTTTTTTTGTAGAATATTCTTCAAAACAGCAGTGTTGATGTCATTTACAAGATCTTTGACTAGTGTTTTTGCAGTAGATCCTTAAAAACAGCAGTGTTGATGTCATTTAGAAAATATTTGACGTATATTTTTGGAGTAGATCCTTAAAAACAGCAGTGTTGATTTACTTTACAAGCTCTTTAACTAGTGTTTTTGTAGAAGATCCTTAAAAACAGCAGTGTTTATGTCGTTTACAAGATCTTTGACTAGTGTTTTTGAAGTAGACGCTTAAAAACAGCAGTGTTGATGTCATTAAGAAGATATTTGACCCGTGGTTTTTTTTGCAGAATATCCTTAAAAACAGCAGTGTTGATGTCATTAAGAAGATATTTGACCCGTGTTTTTTTTTTTGCAGAATATCCTTAAAAACAGCAGTGTTAATATAGTTGACAAGATCTTTGACTAGTGTTTTTGCAGTAGATCCTTAAAAACAGCAGTGTTGATGTCATTTAGAAAATATTTGACGTATATTTTTGGAGTAGATCCTTAAAAACAGCTGTGTTGATTTACTTTACAAGCTCTTTAACTAGTGTTTTTGTAGAAGATCCTTAAAAACAGCAGTGTTGATGTCGTTTACAAGATCTTCGACTAGTGTTTTTTACGTAGAATATTCTTAAAAACAGCAGTGTTGATGCCATTGACAAGATCTTTGACTAGTGTTTTTGCAGTAGATCCATAAAAACAGCAGTGTTGATGTCATTAAGAAGATATTTGACCCGTGTTTTTTTTTGCAGATTATCCTTAAAAACAGCAGTGTTAATATAGTTGACAAGATCTTTAACTAGTGTTTTTGCAGTAGATCCTTAAAAACAGCAGTGTTGATGTCATTTACAAGATCTCCGACTAGTGTTTTTTTCATAGAATATTCTTAAAAACAGCAGTGTTGATGCCATTGACAAGATCTTTGACTAGTGTTTTTGCAGTAGATCCTTAAAAACAGCAGTGTTGATGTCATTTAGAAAATATTTGACGAATATTTTTGGAGTAGATCCTTAAAAACAGCAGTGTTGATTTACTTTACAAGCTCTTTAACTAGTGTTTTTGTAGAAGATCCTTAAAAACAGCAGTGTTGATGTCGTTTACAAGATCTTTGACTAGTGTTTTTGCAGTAGATCCTTAAAAAGTGCAGTGTTGATATAGTTTACAAGATCTTTAACTAGTGTTTTTGCAGTAGATGCTTAAAAACAGCAGTGTTGATGTCATTAAGAAGATATTTGACCCGTGTTTTTTTTTGCAGAATATCCTTAAAAACAGCAGTGTTAATATAGTTGACAAGATCTTTAACTAGTGTTTTTGCAGTAGATCCTTAAAAACAGCAGTGATGATGTCATTTAGAAAATATTTGACGTATATTTTTGTAGTAGATCCTTAAAAACAGCAGTGTTGATTTACTTTACAAGCTCTTTAACTAGTGTTTTTGTAGAAGATCCTTAAAAACAGCAGTGTTGATGTCGTTTACAAGATCTTTGACTAGTGTTTTTTTTTGTAGAATATTCTTCAAAAAAGCAGTGTTGATGCCATTGACAAGATCTTTGACTAGTGTTTTTGCAGTAGATCCTTAAAAACAGCAGTGTTGATGTCATTTAGAAAATATTTGACTAGTGTTTTTGCATAATATCCTTAAAAACAGCAGTGTTAATATAGTTGACAAGATCTTTAACTAGTGTTTTTGCAGTAGATCCTTAAAAACAGCAGTGTTGATGTCATTTAGAAAATATTTGACGAATATTTTTGGAGTAGATCCTTGAAAACAGCAGTGTTGATTTACTTTACAAGCTCTTTAACTAGTGTTTTTGTAGAAGATCCTTAAAAACAGCAGTGTTGATGTCATTTACAAGATCTTCGACTAGTGTTTTTTTTTGTAGAATATTCTTAAAAACAGCAGTGTTGATGTCATTTACAAGATCTTTGACTAGTGTTTTTTTGGAGTAGATCCTTAAAAACAGCAGTGTTGATGTCATTTAGAAAATATTTGACGTATATTTTTGGAGTAGATCCTTAAAAACAGCAGTGTTGATTTACTTTACAAGCTCTTTAACTAGTGTTTTTGTAGAAGATCCTTAAAAACAGCAGTGTTTATGTCGTTTACAAGATCTTTGACTAGTGTTTTTGCAGTTGATCCTTAAAAAGTGCAGTGTTGATATAGTTGACAAGATCTTTAACTAGTGTTTTTGCAGTAGATCCTTAAAAACAGCAGTGATGATGTCATTTAGAAAATATTTGACGAATATTTTTGGAGTAGATCCTTAAAAACAGCAGTGTTGATTTACTTTACAAGCTATTTAACTAGTGTTTTTGTAGAAGATCCTTAAAAACAGCAGTGTTGATGTCGTTTACAAGATCTTTGACTAGTGTTTTATTTGTAGAATATTCTTAAAAACAGCAGTGTTGATGTCATTTACAAGATCTTTGACTAGTGTTTTTGCAGTATATCCTTAAAAAGTGCAGTGTTGATATAGTTTACAAGATCTTTGACTAGTGTTTTTGCAGTATATCCTTAAAAAGTGCAGTGTTGATATAGTTTACAAGATCTTTAACTAGTGTTTTTGCAGTAGATGCTTAAAAACAGCAGTGTTGATGTCATTAAGAAGATATTTGACCCGTGTGTTTTTTTGCAGTAGATCCTTAAAAACAGCAGTGTTAATATAGTTGACAAGATCTTTAACTAGTGTTTTTGCAGTAGATCCTTAAAAACAGCAGTGATGATGTCATTTAGAAAATATTTTATGAATATTTTTGCAGTAAATCCTTAAAAACAGCAGTGTTGATTTACTTTACAAGCTCTTTAACTTGTGTTTTTGTAGAAGATCCTTAAAAACAGCCGTGTTGATGTCGTTTACAAGATCTTTGACTAGTGTTTTTTTTTGTAGAATATTCTTAAAAACAGCAGTGTTGATGTCATTTACAAGATCTTTAACTAGTGTTTTTGCAGTAGATGCTTAAAAACAGCAGTGTTGATGTCATTAAGAAAATATTTGACGAATATTTTTGGAGTAGATCCTTAAAAACAGCAGTGTTGATTTACTTAACAAGCTCTTTAACTAGTGTTTTTGTAGAAGATCCTTAAAAACAGCAGTGTTGATGTCATTTACAAGATCTTTAACTAGTGTTTTTGCAGTAGATCCTTAAAAACAGCAGTGTTGATGTCATTAAGAAGATATTTGACCCGTGTTTTTTTTGCAGAATATCCTTAAAAACAGCAGTGTTAATATAGTTGACAAGATCTTTAACCAGTGTTTTTGCAGTAGATCCTTAAAAACAGCAGTGTTGATGTCATTAAGAAGATATTTGACCCGTGTTTTTTTTGCAGAATATCCTTAAAAACAGCAATGTTAATATAGTTGACAAGATCTTTAACCAGTGTTTTTGCAGTAGATCCTTAAACACAGCAGTGATGATGTCATTTAGAAAATATTTGACGAATATTTTTGGAGTAGATCCTTAAAAACAGCAGTGTTGATTTACTTTACAAGCTCTTTAACTAGTGTTTTTGTAGAAGATCCTTAAAAACAGCAGTGTTGATGTCGTTTACAAGATCTTTGACTAGTGTTTTTTTTTTGTAGAATATTCTTCAAAACAGCAGTGTTGATGTCATTTACAAGATCTTTGACTAGTGTTTTTGCAGTAGATCCTTAAAAACAGCAGTGTTGATGTCATTTAGAAAATATTTGACGTATATTTTTGGAGTAGATCCTTAAAAACAGCAGTGTTGATTTACTTTACAAGCTCTTTAACTAGTGTTTTTGTAGAAGATCCTTAAAAACAGCAGTGTTTATGTCGTTTACAAGATCTTTGACTAGTGTTTTTGAAGTAGACGCTTAAAAACAGCAGTGTTGATGTCATTAAGAAGATATTTGACCCGTGGTTTTTTTTGAAGAATATCCTTAAAAACAGCAGTGTTGATGTCATTAAGAAGATATTTGACCCGTGTTTTTTTTTTTGCAGAATATCCTTAAAAACAGCAGTGTTAATATAGTTGACAAGATCTTTGACTAGTGTTTTTGCAGTAGATCCTTAAAAACAGCAGTGTTGATGTCATTTAGAAAATATTTGACGTATATTTTTGGAGTAGATCCTTAAAAACAGCTGTGTTGATTTACTTTACAAGCTCTTTAACTAGTGTTTTTGTAGAAGATCCTTAAAAACAGCAGTGTTGATGTCGTTTACAAGATCTTCGACTAGTGTTTTTTACGTAGAATATTCTTAAAAACAGCAGTGTTGATGCCATTGACAAGATCTTTGACTAGTGTTTTTGCAGTAGATCCATAAAAACAGCAGTGTTGATGTCATTAAGAAGATATTTGACCCGTGTTTTTTTTTGCAGATTATCCTTAAAAACAGCAGTGTTAATATAGTTGACAAGATCTTTAACTAGTGTTTTTGCAGTAGATCCTTAAAAACAGCAGTGTTGATGTCATTTACAAGATCTCCGACTAGTGTTTTTTTCATAGAATATTCTTAAAAACAGCAGTGTTGATGCCATTGACAAGATCTTTGACTAGTGTTTTTGCAGTAGATCCTTAAAAACAGCAGTGTTGATGTCATTTAGAAAATATTTGACGAATATTTTTGGAGTAGATCCTTAAAAACAGCAGTGTTGATTTACTTTACAAGCTCTTTAACTAGTGTTTTTGTAGAAGATCCTTAAAAACAGCAGTGTTGATGTCGTTTACAAGATCTTTGACTAGTGTTTTTGCAGTAGATCCTTAAAAAGTGCAGTGTTGATATAGTTTACAAGATCTTTAACTAGTGTTTTTGCAGTAGATGCTTAAAAACAGCAGTGTTGATGTCATTAAGAAGATATTTGACCCGTGTTTTTTTTTGCAGAATATCCTTAAAAACAGCAGTGTTAATATAGTTGACAAGATCTTTAACTAGTGTTTTTGCAGTAGATCCTTAAAAACAGCAGTGATGATGTCATTTAGAAAATATTTGACGTATATTTTTGTAGTAGATCCTTAAAAACAGCAGTGTTGATTTACTTTACAAGCTCTTTAACTAGTGTTTTTGTAGAAGATCCTTAAAAACAGCAGTGTTGATGTCGTTTACAAGATCTTTGACTAGTGTTTTTTTTTGTAGAATATTCTTCAAAAAAGCAGTGTTGATGCCATTGACAAGATCTTTGACTAGTGTTTTTGCAGTAGATCCTTAAAAACAGCAGTGTTGATGTCATTTAGAAAATATTTGACTAGTGTTTTTGCATAATATCCTTAAAAACAGCAGTGTTAATATAGTTGACAAGATCTTTAACTAGTGTTTTTGCAGTAGATCCTTAAAAACAGCAGTGTTGATGTCATTTAGAAAATATTTGACGAATATTTTTGGAGTAGATCCTTGAAAACAGCAGTGTTGATTTACTTTACAAGCTCTTTAACTAGTGTTTTTGTAGAAGATCCTTAAAAACAGCAGTGTTGATGTCATTTACAAGATCTTCGACTAGTGTTTTTTTTTGTAGAATATTCTTAAAAACAGCAGTGTTGATGTCATTTACAAGATCTTTGACTAGTGTTTTTTTGGAGTAGATCCTTAAAAACAGCAGTGTTGATGTCATTTAGAAAATATTTGACGTATATTTTTGGAGTAGATCCTTAAAAACAGCAGTGTTGATTTACTTTACAAGCTCTTTAACTAGTGTTTTTGTAGAAGATCCTTAAAAACAGCAGTGTTTATGTCGTTTACAAGATCTTTGACTAGTGTTTTTGCAGTTGATCCTTAAAAAGTGCAGTGTTGATATAGTTGACAAGATCTTTAACTAGTGTTTTTGCAGTAGATCCTTAAAAACAGCAGTGATGATGTCATTTAGAAAATATTTGACGAATATTTTTGGAGTAGATCCTTAAAAACAGCAGTGTTGATTTACTTTACAAGCTATTTAACTAGTGTTTTTGTAGAAGATCCTTAAAAACAGCAGTGTTGATGTCGTTTACAAGATCTTTGACTAGTGTTTTATTTGTAGAATATTCTTAAAAACAGCAGTGTTGATGTCATTTACAAGATCTTTGACTAGTGTTTTTGCAGTATATCCTTAAAAAGTGCAGTGTTGATATAGTTTACAAGATCTTTGACTAGTGTTTTTGCAGTATATCCTTAAAAAGTGCAGTGTTGATATAGTTTACAAGATCTTTAACTAGTGTTTTTGCAGTAGATGCTTAAAAACAGCAGTGTTGATGTCATTAAGAAGATATTTGACCCGTGTGTTTTTTTGCAGTAGATCCTTAAAAACAGCAGTGTTAATATAGTTGACAAGATCTTTAACTAGTGTTTTTGCAGTAGATCCTTAAAAACAGCAGTGATGATGTCATTTAGAAAATATTTTATGAATATTTTTGCAGTAAATCCTTAAAAACAGCAGTGTTGATTTACTTTACAAGCTCTTTAACTTGTGTTTTTGTAGAAGATCCTTAAAAACAGCCGTGTTGATGTCGTTTACAAGATCTTTGACTAGTGTTTTTTTTTTGTAGAATATTCTTAAAAACAGCAGTGTTGATGTCATTTACAAGATCTTTAACTAGTGTTTTTGCAGTAGATGCTTAAAAACAGCAGTGTTGATGTCATTAAGAAAATATTTGACGAATATTTTTGGAGTAGATCCTTAAAAACAGCAGTGTTGATTTACTTAACAAGCTCTTTAACTAGTGTTTTTGTAGAAGATCCTTAAAAACAGCAGTGTTGATGTCATTTACAAGATCTTTAACTAGTGTTTTTGCAGTAGATCCTTAAAAACAGCAGTGTTGATGTCATTAAGAAGATATTTGACCCGTGTTTTTTTTGCAGAATATCCTTAAAAACAGCAGTGTTAATATAGTTGACAAGATCTTTAACCAGTGTTTTTGCAGTAGATCCTTAAAAACAGCAGTGTTGATGTCATTAAGAAGATATTTGACCCGTGTTTTTTTTGCAGAATATCCTTAAAAACAGCAGTGTTAATATAGTTGACAAGATCTTTAACCAGTGTTTTTGCAGTAGATCCTTAAACACAGCAGTGATGATGTCATTTAGAAAATATTTGACGAATATTTTTGGAGTAGATCCTTAAAAACAGCAGTGTTGATTTACTTTACAAGCTCTTTAACTAGTGTTTTTGTAGAAGATCCTTAAAAACAGCAGTGTTGATGTCGTTTACAAGATCTTTGACTAGTGTTTTTTTTTGTAGAATATTCTTCAAAACAGCAGTGTTGATGTCATTTACAAGATCTTTGACTAGTGTTTTTGCAGTAGATCCTTAAAAACAGCAGTGTTGATGTCATTTAGAAAATATTTGACGTATATTTTTGGAGTAGATCCTTAAAAACAGCAGTGTTGATTTACTTTACAAGCTCTTTAACTAGTGTTTTTGTAGAAGATCCTTAAAAACAGCAGTGTTTATGTCGTTTACAAGATCTTTGACTAGTGTTTTTGAAGTAGACGCTTAAAAACAGCAGTGTTGATGTCATTAAGAAGATATTTGACCCGTGGTTTTTTTTGCAGAATATCCTTAAAAACAGCAGTGTTGATGTCATTAAGAAGATATTTGACCCGTGTTTTTTTTTTGCAGAATATCCTTAAAAACAGCAGTGTTAATATAGTTGACAAGATCTTTGACTAGTGTTTTTGCAGTAGATCCTTAAAAACAGCAGTGTTGATGTCATTTAGAAAATATTTGACGTATATTTTTGGAGTAGATCCTTAAAAACAGCTGTGTTGATTTACTTTACAAGCTCTTTAACTAGTGTTTTTGTAGAAGATCCTTAAAAACAGCAGTGTTGATGTCGTTTACAAGATCTTCGACTAGTGTTTTTTACGTAGAATATTCTTAAAAACAGCAGTGTTGATGCCATTGACAAGATCTTTGACTAGTGTTTTTGCAGTAGATCCATAAAAACAGCAGTGTTGATGTCATTAAGAAGATATTTGACCCGTGTTTTTTTTTGCAGATTATCCTTAAAAACAGCAGTGTTAATATAGTTGACAAGATCTTTAACTAGTGTTTTTGCAGTAGATCCTTAAAAACAGCAGTGTTGATGTCATTTACAAGATCTCCGACTAGTGTTTTTTTCATAGAATATTCTTAAAAACAGCAGTGTTGATGCCATTGACAAGATCTTTGACTAGTGTTTTTGCAGTAGATCCTTAAAAACAGCAGTGTTGATGTCATTTAGAAAATATTTGACGAATATTTTTGGAGTAGATCCTTAAAAACAGCAGTGTTGATTTACTTTACAAGCTCTTTAACTAGTGTTTTTGTAGAAGATCCTTAAAAACAGCAGTGTTGATGTCGTTTACAAGATCTTTGACTAGTGTTTTTGCAGTAGATCCTTAAAAAGTGCAGTGTTGATATAGTTTACAAGATCTTTAACTAGTGTTTTTGCAGTAGATGCTTAAAAACAGCAGTGTTGATGTCATTAAGAAGATATTTGACCCGTGTTTTTTTTTGCAGAATATCCTTAAAAACAGCAGTGTTAATATAGTTGACAAGATCTTTAACTAGTGTTTTTGCAGTAGATCCTTAAAAACAGCAGTGATGATGTCATTTAGAAAATATTTGACGTATATTTTTGTAGTAGATCCTTAAAAACAGCAGTGTTGATTTACTTTACAAGCTCTTTAACTAGTGTTTTTGTAGAAGATCCTTAAAAACAGCAGTGTTGATGTCGTTTACAAGATCTTTGACTAGTGTTTTTTTTTGTAGAATATTCTTCAAAAAAGCAGTGTTGATGCCATTGACAAGATCTTTGACTAGTGTTTTTGCAGTAGATCCTTAAAAACAGCAGTGTTGATGTCATTTAGAAAATATTTGACTAGTGTTTTTGCATAATATCCTTAAAAACAGCAGTGTTAATATAGTTGACAAGATCTTTAACTAGTGTTTTTGCAGTAGATCCTTAAAAACAGCAGTGTTGATGTCATTTAGAAAATATTTGACGAATATTTTTGGAGTAGATCCTTGAAAACAGCAGTGTTGATTTACTTTACAAGCTCTTTAACTAGTGTTTTTGTAGAAGATCCTTAAAAACAGCAGTGTTGATGTCATTTACAAGATCTTCGACTAGTGTTTTTTTTTGTAGAATATTCTTAAAAACAGCAGTGTTGATGTCATTTACAAGATCTTTGACTAGTGTTTTTTTGGAGTAGATCCTTAAAAACAGCAGTGTTGATGTCATTTAGAAAATATTTGACGTATATTTTTGGAGTAGATCCTTAAAAACAGCAGTGTTGATTTACTTTACAAGCTCTTTAACTAGTGTTTTTGTAGAAGATCCTTAAAAACAGCAGTGTTTATGTCGTTTACAAGATCTTTGACTAGTGTTTTTGCAGTTGATCCTTAAAAAGTGCAGTGTTGATATAGTTGACAAGATCTTTAACTAGTGTTTTTGCAGTAGATCCTTAAAAACAGCAGTGATGATGTCATTTAGAAAATATTTGACGAATATTTTTGGAGTAGATCCTTAAAAACAGCAGTGTTGATTTACTTTACAAGCTATTTAACTAGTGTTTTTGTAGAAGATCCTTAAAAACAGCAGTGTTGATGTCGTTTACAAGATCTTTGACTAGTGTTTTATTTGTAGAATATTCTTAAAAACAGCAGTGTTGATGTCATTTACAAGATCTTTGACTAGTGTTTTTGCAGTATATCCTTAAAAAGTGCAGTGTTGATATAGTTTACAAGATCTTTGACTAGTGTTTTTGCAGTATATCCTTAAAAAGTGCAGTGTTGATATAGTTTACAAGATCTTTAACTAGTGTTTTTGCAGTAGATGCTTAAAAACAGCAGTGTTGATGTCATTAAGAAGATATTTGACCCGTGTGTTTTTTTGCAGTAGATCCTTAAAAACAGCAGTGTTAATATAGTTGACAAGATCTTTAACTAGTGTTTTTGCAGTAGATCCTTAAAAACAGCAGTGATGATGTCATTTAGAAAATATTTTATGAATATTTTTGCAGTAAATCCTTAAAAACAGCAGTGTTGATTTACTTTACAAGCTCTTTAACTTGTGTTTTTGTAGAAGATCCTTAAAAACAGCCGTGTTGATGTCGTTTACAAGATCTTTGACTAGTGTTTTTTTTTGTAGAATATTCTTAAAAACAGCAGTGTTGATGTCATTTACAAGATCTTTAACTAGTGTTTTTGCAGTAGATGCTTAAAAACAGCAGTGTTGATGTCATTAAGAAAATATTTGACGAATATTTTTGGAGTAGATCCTTAAAAACAGCAGTGTTGATTTACTTAACAAGCTCTTTAACTAGTGTTTTTGTAGAAGATCCTAAAAACAGCAGTGTTGATGTCATTTACAAGATCTTTAACTAGTGTTTTTGCAGTAGATCCTTAAAAACAGCAGTGTTGATGTCATTAAGAAGATATTTGACCCGTGTTTTTTTTGCAGAATATCCTTAAAAACAGCAGTGTTAATATAGTTGACAAGATCTTTAACCAGTGTTTTTGCAGTAGATCCTTAAAAACAGCAGTGTTGATGTCATTAAGAAGATATTTGACCCGTGTTTTTTTTGCAGAATATCCTTAAAAACAGCAATGTTAATATAGTTGACAAGATCTTTAACCAGTGTTTTTGCAGTAGATCCTTAAACACAGCAGTGATGATGTCATTTAGAAAATATTTGACGAATATTTTTGGAGTAGATCCTTAAAAACAGCAGTGTTGATTTACTTTACAAGCTCTTTAACTAGTGTTTTTGTAGAAGATCCTTAAAAACAGCAGTGTTGATGTCGTTTACAAGATCTTTGACTAGTGTTTTTTTTTGTAGAATATTCTTCAAAACAGCAGTGTTGATGTCATTTACAAGATCTTTGACTAGTGTTTTTGCAGTAGATCCTTAAAAACAGCAGTGTTGATGTCATTTAGAAAATATTTGACGTATATTTTTGGAGTAGATCCTTAAAAACAGCAGTGTTGATTTACTTTACAAGCTCTTTAACTAGTGTTTTTGTAGAAGATCCTTAAAAACAGCAGTGTTTATGTCGTTTACAAGATCTTTGACTAGTGTTTTTTGAAGTAGACGCTTAAAAACAGCAGTGTTGATGTCATTAAGAAGATATTTGACCCGTGGTTTTTTTTGAAGAATATCCTTAAAAACAGCAGTGTTGATGTCATTAAGAAGATATTTGACCCGTGTTTTTTTTTTTGCAGAATATCCTTAAAAACAGCAGTGTTAATATAGTTGACAAGATCTTTGACTAGTGTTTTTGCAGTAGATCCTTAAAAACAGCAGTGTTGATGTCATTTAGAAAATATTTGACGTATATTTTTGGAGTAGATCCTTAAAAACAGCTGTGTTGATTTACTTTACAAGCTCTTTAACTAGTGTTTTTGTAGAAGATCCTTAAAAACAGCAGTGTTGATGTCGTTTACAAGATCTTCGACTAGTGTTTTTTACGTAGAATATTCTTAAAAACAGCAGTGTTGATGCCATTGACAAGATCTTTGACTAGTGTTTTTGCAGTAGATCCATAAAAACAGCAGTGTTGATGTCATTAAGAAGATATTTGACCCGTGTTTTTTTTTGCAGATTATCCTTAAAAACAGCAGTGTTAATATAGTTGACAAGATCTTTAACTAGTGTTTTTGCAGTAGATCCTTAAAAACAGCAGTGTTGATGTCATTTACAAGATCTCCGACTAGTGTTTTTTTCATAGAATATTCTTAAAAACAGCAGTGTTGATGCCATTGACAAGATCTTTGACTAGTGTTTTTGCAGTAGATCCTTAAAAACAGCAGTGTTGATGTCATTTAGAAAATATTTGACGAATATTTTTGGAGTAGATCCTTAAAAACAGCAGTGTTGATTTACTTTACAAGCTCTTTAACTAGTGTTTTTGTAGAAGATCCTTAAAAACAGCAGTGTTGATGTCGTTTACAAGATCTTTGACTAGTGTTTTTGCAGTAGATCCTTAAAAAGTGCAGTGTTGATATAGTTTACAAGATCTTTAACTAGTGTTTTTGCAGTAGATGCTTAAAAACAGCAGTGTTGATGTCATTAAGAAGATATTTGACCCGTGTTTTTTTTTGCAGAATATCCTTAAAAACAGCAGTGTTAATATAGTTGACAAGATCTTTAACTAGTGTTTTTGCAGTAGATCCTTAAAAACAGCAGTGATGATGTCATTTAGAAAATATTTGACGTATATTTTTGTAGTAGATCCTTAAAAACAGCAGTGTTGATTTACTTTACAAGCTCTTTAACTAGTGTTTTTGTAGAAGATCCTTAAAAACAGCAGTGTTGATGTCGTTTACAAGATCTTTGACTAGTGTTTTTTTTTGTAGAATATTCTTCAAAAAAGCAGTGTTGATGCCATTGACAAGATCTTTGACTAGTGTTTTTGCAGTAGATCCTTAAAAACAGCAGTGTTGATGTCATTTAGAAAATATTTGACTAGTGTTTTTGCATAATATCCTTAAAAACAGCAGTGTTAATATAGTTGACAAGATCTTTAACTAGTGTTTTTGCAGTAGATCCTTAAAAACAGCAGTGTTGATGTCATTTAGAAAATATTTGACGAATATTTTTGGAGTAGATCCTTGAAAACAGCAGTGTTGATTTACTTTACAAGCTCTTTAACTAGTGTTTTTGTAGAAGATCCTTAAAAACAGCAGTGTTGATGTCATTTACAAGATCTTCGACTAGTGTTTTTTTTTGTAGAATATTCTTAAAAACAGCAGTGTTGATGTCATTTACAAGATCTTTGACTAGTGTTTTTTTGGAGTAGATCCTTAAAAACAGCAGTGTTGATGTCATTTAGAAAATATTTGACGTATATTTTTGGAGTAGATCCTTAAAAACAGCAGTGTTGATTTACTTTACAAGCTCTTTAACTAGTGTTTTTGTAGAAGATCCTTAAAAACAGCAGTGTTTATGTCGTTTACAAGATCTTTGACTAGTGTTTTTGCAGTTGATCCTTAAAAAGTGCAGTGTTGATATAGTTGACAAGATCTTTAACTAGTGTTTTTGCAGTAGATCCTTAAAAACAGCAGTGATGATGTCATTTAGAAAATATTTGACGAATATTTTTGGAGTAGATCCTTAAAAACAGCAGTGTTGATTTACTTTACAAGCTATTTAACTAGTGTTTTTGTAGAAGATCCTTAAAAACAGCAGTGTTGATGTCGTTTACAAGATCTTTGACTAGTGTTTTATTTGTAGAATATTCTTAAAAACAGCAGTGTTGATGTCATTTACAAGATCTTTGACTAGTGTTTTTGCAGTATATCCTTAAAAAGTGCAGTGTTGATATAGTTTACAAGATCTTTGACTAGTGTTTTTGCAGTATATCCTTAAAAAGTGCAGTGTTGATATAGTTTACAAGATCTTTAACTAGTGTTTTTGCAGTAGATGCTTAAAAACAGCAGTGTTGATGTCATTAAGAAGATATTTGACCCGTGTGTTTTTTTGCAGTAGATCCTTAAAAACAGCAGTGTTAATATAGTTGACAAGATCTTTAACTAGTGTTTTTGCAGTAGATCCTTAAAAACAGCAGTGATGATGTCATTTAGAAAATATTTTATGAATATTTTTGCAGTAAATCCTTAAAAACAGCAGTGTTGATTTACTTTACAAGCTCTTTAACTTGTGTTTTTGTAGAAGATCCTTAAAAACAGCCGTGTTGATGTCGTTTACAAGATCTTTGACTAGTGTTTTTTTTTGTAGAATATTCTTAAAAACAGCAGTGTTGATGTCATTTACAAGATCTTTAACTAGTGTTTTTGCAGTAGATGCTTAAAAACAGCAGTGTTGATGTCATTAAGAAAATATTTGACGAATATTTTTGGAGTAGATCCTTAAAAACAGCAGTGTTGATTTACTTAACAAGCTCTTTAACTAGTGTTTTTGTAGAAGATCCTTAAAAACAGCAGTGTTGATGTCATTTACAAGATCTTTAACTAGTGTTTTTGCAGTAGATCCTTAAAAACAGCAGTGTTGATGTCATTAAGAAGATATTTGACCCGTGTTTTTTTTGCAGAATATCCTTAAAAACAGCAGTGTTAATATAGTTGACAAGATCTTTAACCAGTGTTTTTGCAGTAGATCCTTAAAAACAGCAGTGTTGATGTCATTAAGAAGATATTTGACCCGTGTTTTTTTTGCAGAATATCCTTAAAAACAGCAGTGTTAATATAGTTGACAAGATCTTTAACCAGTGTTTTTGCAGTAGATCCTTAAACACAGCAGTGATGATGTCATTTAGAAAATATTTGACGAATATTTTTGGAGTAGATCCTTAAAAACAGCAGTGTTGATTTACTTTACAAGCTCTTTAACTAGTGTTTTTGTAGAAGATCCTTAAAAACAGCAGTGTTGATGTCGTTTACAAGATCTTTGACTAGTGTTTTTTTTTGTAGAATATTCTTCAAAACAGCAGTGTTGATGTCATTTACAAGATCTTTGACTAGTGTTTTTGCAGTAGATCCTTAAAAACAGCAGTGTTGATGTCATTTAGAAAATATTTGACGTATATTTTTGGAGTAGATCCTTAAAAACAGCAGTGTTGATTTACTTTACAAGCTCTTTAACTAGTGTTTTTGTAGAAGATCCTTAAAAACAGCAGTGTTTATGTCGTTTACAAGATCTTTGACTAGTGTTTTTGAAGTAGACGCTTAAAAACAGCAGTGTTGATGTCATTAAGAAGATATTTGACCCGTGGTTTTTTTTTGCAGAATATCCTTAAAAACAGCAGTGTTGATGTCATTAAGAAGATATTTGACCCGTGTTTTTTTTTTTGCAGAATATCCTTAAAAACAGCAGTGTTAATATAGTTGACAAGATCTTTGACTAGTGTTTTTGCAGTAGATCCTTAAAAACAGCAGTGTTGATGTCATTTAGAAAATATTTGACGTATATTTTTGGAGTAGATCCTTAAAAACAGCTGTGTTGATTTACTTTACAAGCTCTTTAACTAGTGTTTTTGTAGAAGATCCTTAAAAACAGCAGTGTTGATGTCGTTTACAAGATCTTCGACTAGTGTTTTTTACGTAGAATATTCTTAAAAACAGCAGTGTTGATGCCATTGACAAGATCTTTGACTAGTGTTTTTGCAGTAGATCCATAAAAACAGCAGTGTTGATGTCATTAAGAAGATATTTGACCCGTGTTTTTTTTTGCAGATTATCCTTAAAAACAGCAGTGTTAATATAGTTGACAAGATCTTTAACTAGTGTTTTTGCAGTAGATCCTTAAAAACAGCAGTGTTGATGTCATTTACAAGATCTCCGACTAGTGTTTTTTTCATAGAATATTCTTAAAAACAGCAGTGTTGATGCCATTGACAAGATCTTTGACTAGTGTTTTTGCAGTAGATCCTTAAAAACAGCAGTGTTGATGTCATTTAGAAAATATTTGACGAATATTTTTGGAGTAGATCCTTAAAAACAGCAGTGTTGATTTACTTTACAAGCTCTTTAACTAGTGTTTTTGTAGAAGATCCTTAAAAACAGCAGTGTTGATGTCGTTTACAAGATCTTTGACTAGTGTTTTTGCAGTAGATCCTTAAAAAGTGCAGTGTTGATATAGTTTACAAGATCTTTAACTAGTGTTTTTGCAGTAGATGCTTAAAAACAGCAGTGTTGATGTCATTAAGAAGATATTTGACCCGTGTTTTTTTTTGCAGAATATCCTTAAAAACAGCAGTGTTAATATAGTTGACAAGATCTTTAACTAGTGTTTTTGCAGTAGATCCTTAAAAACAGCAGTGATGATGTCATTTAGAAAATATTTGACGTATATTTTTGTAGTAGATCCTTAAAAACAGCAGTGTTGATTTACTTTACAAGCTCTTTAACTAGTGTTTTTGTAGAAGATCCTTAAAAACAGCAGTGTTGATGTCGTTTACAAGATCTTTGACTAGTGTTTTTTTTTGTAGAATATTCTTCAAAAAAGCAGTGTTGATGCCATTGACAAGATCTTTGACTAGTGTTTTTGCAGTAGATCCTTAAAAACAGCAGTGTTGATGTCATTTAGAAAATATTTGACTAGTGTTTTTGCATAATATCCTTAAAAACAGCAGTGTTAATATAGTTGACAAGATCTTTAACTAGTGTTTTTGCAGTAGATCCTTAAAAACAGCAGTGTTGATGTCATTTAGAAAATATTTGACGAATATTTTTGGAGTAGATCCTTGAAAACAGCAGTGTTGATTTACTTTACAAGCTCTTTAACTAGTGTTTTTGTAGAAGATCCTTAAAAACAGCAGTGTTGATGTCATTTACAAGATCTTCGACTAGTGTTTTTTTTTGTAGAATATTCTTAAAAACAGCAGTGTTGATGTCATTTACAAGATCTTTGACTAGTGTTTTTTTGGAGTAGATCCTTAAAAACAGCAGTGTTGATGTCATTTAGAAAATATTTGACGTATATTTTTGTAGTAGATCCTTAAAAACAGCAGTGTTGATTTACTTTACAAGCTCTTTAACTAGTGTTTTTGTAGAAGATCCTTAAAAACAGCAGTGTTTATGTCGTTTACAAGATCTTTGACTAGTGTTTTTGCAGTTGATCCTTAAAAAGTGCAGTGTTGATATAGTTGACAAGATCTTTAACTAGTGTTTTTGCAGTAGATCCTTAAAAACAGCAGTGATGATGTCATTTAGAAAATATTTGACGAATATTTTTGGAGTAGATCCTTAAAAACAGCAGTGTTGATTTACTTTACAAGCTATTTAACTAGTGTTTTTGTAGAAGATCCTTAAAAACAGCAGTGTTGATGTCGTTTACAAGATCTTTGACTAGTGTTTTATTTGTAGAATATTCTTAAAAACAGCAGTGTTGATGTCATTTACAAGATCTTTGACTAGTGTTTTTGCAGTATATCCTTAAAAAGTGCAGTGTTGATATAGTTTACAAGATCTTTGACTAGTGTTTTTGCAGTATATCCTTAAAAAGTGCAGTGTTGATATAGTTTACAAGATCTTTAACTAGTGTTTTTGCAGTAGATGCTTAAAAACAGCAGTGTTGATGTCATTAAGAAGATATTTGACCCGTGTGTTTTTTTGCAGTAGATCCTTAAAAACAGCAGTGTTAATATAGTTGACAAGATCTTTAACTAGTGTTTTTGCAGTAGATCCTTAAAAACAGCAGTGATGATGTCATTTAGAAAATATTTTATGAATATTTTTGCAGTAAATCCTTAAAAACAGCAGTGTTGATTTACTTTACAAGCTCTTTAACTTGTGTTTTTGTAGAAGATCCTTAAAAACAGCCGTGTTGATGTCGTTTACAAGATCTTTGACTAGTGTTTTTTTTTGTAGAATATTCTTAAAAACAGCAGTGTTGATGTCATTTACAAGATCTTTAACTAGTGTTTTTGCAGTAGATGCTTAAAAACAGCAGTGTTGATGTCATTAAGAAAATATTTGACGAATATTTTTGGAGTAGATCCTTAAAAACAGCAGTGTTGATTTACTTAACAAGCTCTTTAACTAGTGTTTTTGTAGAAGATCCTTAAAAACAGCAGTGTTGATGTCATTTACAAGATCTTTAACTAGTGTTTTTGCAGTAGATCCTTAAAAACAGCAGTGTTGATGTCATTAAGAAGATATTTGACCCGTGTTTTTTTTGCAGAATATCCTTAAAAACAGCAGTGTTAATATAGTTGACAAGATCTTTAACCAGTGTTTTTGCAGTAGATCCTTAAAAACAGCAGTGTTGATGTCATTAAGAAGATATTTGACCCGTGTTTTTTTTGCAGAATATCCTTAAAAACAGCAGTGTTAATATAGTTGACAAGATCTTTAACCAGTGTTTTTGCAGTAGATCCTTAAACACAGCAGTGATGATGTCATTTAGAAAATATTTGACGAATATTTTTGGAGTAGATCCTTAAAAACAGCAGTGTTGATTTACTTTACAAGCTCTTTAACTAGTGTTTTTGTAGAAGATCCTTAAAAACAGCAGTGTTGATGTCGTTTACAAGATCTTTGACTAGTGTTTTTTTTTGTAGAATATTCTTCAAAACAGCAGTGTTGATGTCATTTACAAGATCTTTGACTAGTGTTTTTGCAGTAGATCCTTAAAAACAGCAGTGTTGATGTCATTTAGAAAATATTTGACGTATATTTTTGGAGTAGATCCTTAAAAACAGCAGTGTTGATTTACTTTACAAGCTCTTTAACTAGTGTTTTTGTAGAAGATCCTTAAAAACAGCAGTGTTTATGTCGTTTACAAGATCTTTGACTAGTGTTTTTGAAGTAGACGCTTAAAAACAGCAGTGTTGATGTCATTAAGAAGATATTTGACCCGTGGTTTTTTTTGAAGAATATCCTTAAAAACAGCAGTGTTGATGTCATTAAGAAGATATTTGACCCGTGTTTTTTTTTTTGCAGAATATCCTTAAAAACAGCAGTGTTAATATAGTTGACAAGATCTTTGACTAGTGTTTTTGCAGTAGATCCTTAAAAACAGCAGTGTTGATGTCATTTAGAAAATATTTGACGTATATTTTTGGAGTAGATCCTTAAAAACAGCTGTGTTGATTTACTTTACAAGCTCTTTAACTAGTGTTTTTGTAGAAGATCCTTAAAAACAGCAGTGTTGATGTCGTTTACAAGATCTTCGACTAGTGTTTTTTACGTAGAATATTCTTAAAAACAGCAGTGTTGATGCCATTGACAAGATCTTTGACTAGTGTTTTTGCAGTAGATCCATAAAAACAGCAGTGTTGATGTCATTAAGAAGATATTTGACCCGTGTTTTTTTTTGCAGATTATCCTTAAAAACAGCAGTGTTAATATAGTTGACAAGATCTTTAACTAGTGTTTTTGCAGTAGATCCTTAAAAACAGCAGTGTTGATGTCATTTACAAGATCTCCGACTAGTGTTTTTTTCATAGAATATTCTTAAAAACAGCAGTGTTGATGCCATTGACAAGATCTTTGACTAGTGTTTTTGCAGTAGATCCTTAAAAACAGCAGTGTTGATGTCATTTAGAAAATATTTGACGAATATTTTTGGAGTAGATCCTTAAAAACAGCAGTGTTGATTTACTTTACAAGCTCTTTAACTAGTGTTTTTGTAGAAGATCCTTAAAAACAGCAGTGTTGATGTCGTTTACAAGATCTTTGACTAGTGTTTTTGCAGTAGATCCTTAAAAAGTGCAGTGTTGATATAGTTTACAAGATCTTTAACTAGTGTTTTTGCAGTAGATGCTTAAAAACAGCAGTGTTGATGTCATTAAGAAGATATTTGACCCGTGTTTTTTTTTGCAGAATATCCTTAAAAACAGCAGTGTTAATATAGTTGACAAGATCTTTAACTAGTGTTTTTGCAGTAGATCCTTAAAAACAGCAGTGATGATGTCATTTAGAAAATATTTGACGTATATTTTTGTAGTAGATCCTTAAAAACAGCAGTGTTGATTTACTTTACAAGCTCTTTAACTAGTGTTTTTGTAGAAGATCCTTAAAAACAGCAGTGTTGATGTCGTTTACAAGATCTTTGACTAGTGTTTTTTTTTGTAGAATATTCTTCAAAAAAGCAGTGTTGATGCCATTGACAAGATCTTTGACTAGTGTTTTTGCAGTAGATCCTTAAAAACAGCAGTGTTGATGTCATTTAGAAAATATTTGACTAGTGTTTTTGCATAATATCCTTAAAAACAGCAGTGTTAATATAGTTGACAAGATCTTTAACTAGTGTTTTTGCAGTAGATCCTTAAAAACAGCAGTGTTGATGTCATTTAGAAAATATTTGACGAATATTTTTGGAGTAGATCCTTGAAAACAGCAGTGTTGATTTACTTTACAAGCTCTTTAACTAGTGTTTTTGTAGAAGATCCTTAAAAACAGCAGTGTTGATGTCATTTACAAGATCTTCGACTAGTGTTTTTTTTTGTAGAATATTCTTAAAAACAGCAGTGTTGATGTCATTTACAAGATCTTTGACTAGTGTTTTTTTGGAGTAGATCCTTAAAAACAGCAGTGTTGATGTCATTTAGAAAATATTTGACGTATATTTTTGGAGTAGATCCTTAAAAACAGCAGTGTTGATTTACTTTACAAGCTCTTTAACTAGTGTTTTTGTAGAAGATCCTTAAAAACAGCAGTGTTTATGTCGTTTACAAGATCTTTGACTAGTGTTTTTGCAGTTGATCCTTAAAAAGTGCAGTGTTGATATAGTTGACAAGATCTTTAACTAGTGTTTTTGCAGTAGATCCTTAAAAACAGCAGTGATGATGTCATTTAGAAAATATTTGACGAATATTTTTGGAGTAGATCCTTAAAAACAGCAGTGTTGATTTACTTTACAAGCTATTTAACTAGTGTTTTTGTAGAAGATCCTTAAAAACAGCAGTGTTGATGTCGTTTACAAGATCTTTGACTAGTGTTTTATTTGTAGAATATTCTTAAAAACAGCAGTGTTGATGTCATTTACAAGATCTTTGACTAGTGTTTTTGCAGTATATCCTTAAAAAGTGCAGTGTTGATATAGTTTACAAGATCTTTGACTAGTGTTTTTGCAGTATATCCTTAAAAAGTGCAGTGTTGATATAGTTTACAAGATCTTTAACTAGTGTTTTTGCAGTAGATGCTTAAAAACAGCAGTGTTGATGTCATTAAGAAGATATTTGACCCGTGTGTTTTTTTGCAGTAGATCCTTAAAAACAGCAGTGTTAATATAGTTGACAAGATCTTTAACTAGTGTTTTTGCAGTAGATCCTTAAAAACAGCAGTGATGATGTCATTTAGAAAATATTTTATGAATATTTTTGCAGTAAATCCTTAAAAACAGCAGTGTTGATTTACTTTACAAGCTCTTTAACTTGTGTTTTTGTAGAAGATCCTTAAAAACAGCCGTGTTGATGTCGTTTACAAGATCTTTGACTAGTGTTTTTTTTGTAGAATATTCTTAAAAACAGCAGTGTTGATGTCATTTACAAGATCTTTAACTAGTGTTTTTGCAGTAGATGCTTAAAAACAGCAGTGTTGATGTCATTAAGAAAATATTTGACGAATATTTTTGGAGTAGATCCTTAAAAACAGCAGTGTTGATTTACTTAACAAGCTCTTTAACTAGTGTTTTTGTAGAAGATCCTTAAAAACAGCAGTGTTGATGTCATTTACAAGATCTTTAACTAGTGTTTTTGCAGTAGATCCTTAAAAACAGCAGTGTTGATGTCATTAAGAAGATATTTGACCCGTGTTTTTTTTGCAGAATATCCTTAAAAACAGCAGTGTTAATATAGTTGACAAGATCTTTAACCAGTGTTTTTGCAGTAGATCCTTAAAAACAGCAGTGTTGATGTCATTAAGAAGATATTTGACCCGTGTTTTTTTTGCAGAATATCCTTAAAAACAGCAGTGTTAATATAGTTGACAAGATCTTTAACCAGTGTTTTTGCAGTAGATCCTTAAACACAGCAGTGATGATGTCATTTAGAAAATATTTGACGAATATTTTTGGAGTAGATCCTTAAAAACAGCAGTGTTGATTTACTTTACAAGCTCTTTAACTAGTGTTTTTGTAGAAGATCCTTAAAAACAGCAGTGTTGATGTCGTTTACAAGATCTTTGACTAGTGTTTTTTTTTGTAGAATATTCTTCAAAACAGCAGTGTTGATGTCATTTACAAGATCTTTGACTAGTGTTTTTGCAGTAGATCCTTAAAAACAGCAGTGTTGATGTCATTTAGAAAATATTTGACGTATATTTTTGGAGTAGATCCTTAAAAACAGCAGTGTTGATTTACTTTACAAGCTCTTTAACTAGTGTTTTTGTAGAAGATCCTTAAAAACAGCAGTGTTTATGTCGTTTACAAGATCTTTGACTAGTGTTTTTGAAGTAGACGCTTAAAAACAGCAGTGTTGATGTCATTAAGAAGATATTTGACCCGTGGTTTTTTTTGAAGAATATCCTTAAAAACAGCAGTGTTGATGTCATTAAGAAGATATTTGACCCGTGTTTTTTTTTTTGCAGAATATCCTTAAAAACAGCAGTGTTAATATAGTTGACAAGATCTTTGACTAGTGTTTTTGCAGTAGATCCTTAAAAACAGCAGTGTTGATGTCATTTAGAAAATATTTGACGTATATTTTTGGAGTAGATCCTTAAAAACAGCTGTGTTGATTTACTTTACAAGCTCTTTAACTAGTGTTTTTGTAGAAGATCCTTAAAAACAGCAGTGTTGATGTCGTTTACAAGATCTTCGACTAGTGTTTTTTACGTAGAATATTCTTAAAAACAGCAGTGTTGATGCCATTGACAAGATCTTTGACTAGTGTTTTTGCAGTAGATCCATAAAAACAGCAGTGTTGATGTCATTAAGAAGATATTTGACCCGTGTTTTTTTTTGCAGATTATCCTTAAAAACAGCAGTGTTAATATAGTTGACAAGATCTTTAACTAGTGTTTTTGCAGTAGATCCTTAAAAACAGCAGTGTTGATGTCATTTACAAGATCTCCGACTAGTGTTTTTTTCATAGAATATTCTTAAAAACAGCAGTGTTGATGCCATTGACAAGATCTTTGACTAGTGTTTTTGCAGTAGATCCTTAAAAACAGCAGTGTTGATGTCATTTAGAAAATATTTGACGAATATTTTTGGAGTAGATCCTTAAAAACAGCAGTGTTGATTTACTTTACAAGCTCTTTAACTAGTGTTTTTGTAGAAGATCCTTAAAAACAGCAGTGTTGATGTCGTTTACAAGATCTTTGACTAGTGTTTTTGCAGTAGATCCTTAAAAAGTGCAGTGTTGATATAGTTTACAAGATCTTTAACTAGTGTTTTTGCAGTAGATGCTTAAAAACAGCAGTGTTGATGTCATTAAGAAGATATTTGACCCGTGTTTTTTTTTGCAGAATATCCTTAAAAACAGCAGTGTTAATATAGTTGACAAGATCTTTAACTAGTGTTTTTGCAGTAGATCCTTAAAAACAGCAGTGATGATGTCATTTAGAAAATATTTGACGTATATTTTTGTAGTAGATCCTTAAAAACAGCAGTGTTGATTTACTTTACAAGCTCTTTAACTAGTGTTTTTGTAGAAGATCCTTAAAAACAGCAGTGTTGATGTCGTTTACAAAATCTTTGACTAGTGTTTTTTTTTGTAGAATATTCTTCAAAAAAGCAGTGTTAATTGACAAGATCTTTGACTAGTGTTTTTGCAGTATATCCTTAAAAACAGCAGTGTTGATGTCATTTAGAAAATATTTGACGTATATTTTTGCATAATATCCTTAAAAACAGCAGTGTTAATATAGTTGACAAGATCTTTAACTAGTGTTTTTGCAGTAAATCCTTAAAAACAGCAGTGTTGATGTCATTTAGAAAATATTTGACGAATATTTTTGGAGTAGATCCTTGAAAACAGCAGTGTTGATTTACTTTACAAGCTCTTTAACTAGTGTTTTTGTAGAAGATCCTTAAAAACAGCAGTGTTGATGTCATTTACAAGATCTTCGACTAGTGTTTTTTTTTGTAGAATATTCTTAAAAACAGCAGTGTTGATGTCATTTACAAGATCTTTGACTAGTGTTTTTTTGGAGTAGATCCTTAAAAACAGCAGTGTTGATGTCATTTAGAAAATATTTGACGTATATTTTTGGAGTAGATCCTTAAAAACAGCAGTGTTGATTTACTTTACAAGCTCTTTAACTAGTGTTTTTGTAGAAGATCCTTAAAAACAGCAGTGTTTATGTCGTTTACAAGATCTTTGACTAGTGTTTTTGCAGTTGATCCTTAAAAAGTGCAGTGTTGATATAGTTGACAAGATCTTTAACTAGTGTTTTTGCAGTAGATCCTTAAAAACAGCAGTGATGATGTCATTTAGAAAATATTTGACGAATATTTTTGGAGTAGATCCTTAAAAACAGCAGTGTTGATTTACTTTACAAGCTATTTAACTAGTGTTTTTGTAGAAGATCCTTAAAAACAGCAGTGTTGATGTCGTTTACAAGATCTTTGACTAGTGTTTTATTTGTAGAATATTCTTAAAAACAGCAGTGTTGATGTCATTTACAAGATCTTTGACTAGTGTTTTTGCAGTATATCCTTAAAAAGTGCAGTGTTGATATAGTTTACAAGATCTTTGACTAGTGTTTTTGCAGTATATCCTTAAAAAGTGCAGTGTTGATATAGTTTACAAGATCTTTAACTAGTGTTTTTGCAGTAGATGCTTAAAAACAGCAGTGTTGATGTCATTAAGAAGATATTTGACCCGTGTGTTTTTTTGCAGTAGATCCTTAAAAACAGCAGTGTTAATATAGTTGACAAGATCTTTAACTAGTGTTTTTGCAGTAGATCCTTAAAAACAGCAGTGATGATGTCATTTAGAAAATATTTTATGAATATTTTTGCAGTAAATCCTTAAAAACAGCAGTGTTGATTTACTTTACAAGCTCTTTAACTTGTGTTTTTGTAGAAGATCCTTAAAAACAGCCGTGTTGATGTCGTTTACAAGATCTTTGACTAGTGTTTTTTTTTGTAGAATATTCTTAAAAACAGCAGTGTTGATGTCATTTACAAGATCTTTAACTAGTGTTTTTGCAGTAGATGCTTAAAAACAGCAGTGTTGATGTCATTAAGAAAATATTTGACGAATATTTTTGGAGTAGATCCTTAAAAACAGCAGTGTTGATTTACTTAACAAGCTCTTTAACTAGTGTTTTTGTAGAAGATCCTTAAAAACAGCAGTGTTGATGTCATTTACAAGATCTTTAACTAGTGTTTTTGCAGTAGATCCTTAAAAACAGCAGTGTTGATGTCATTAAGAAGATATTTGACCCGTGTTTTTTTTGCAGAATATCCTTAAAAACAGCAGTGTTAATATAGTTGACAAGATCTTTAACCAGTGTTTTTGCAGTAGATCCTTAAAAACAGCAGTGTTGATGTCATTAAGAAGATATTTGACCCGTGTTTTTTTTTGCAGTATATCCTTAAAAACAGCAGTGTTAATATAGTTGACAAGATCTTTAACCAGTGTTTTTGCAGTAGATCCTTAAACACAGCAGTGATGATGTCATTTAGAAAATATTTGACGAATATTTTTGGAGTAGATCCTTAAAAACAGCAGTGTTGATTTACTTTACAAGCTCTTTAACTAGTGTTTTTGTAGAAGATCCTTAAAAACAGCAGTGTTGATGTCGTTTACAAGATCTTTGACTAGTGTTTTTTTTTGTAGAATATTCTTCAAAACAGCAGTGTTGATGTCATTTACAAGATCTTTGACTAGTGTTTTTGCAGTAGATCCTTAAAAACAGCAGTGTTGATGTCATTTAGAAAATATTTGACGTATATTTTTGGAGTAGATCCTTAAAAACAGCAGTGTTGATTTACTTTACAAGCTCTTTAACTAGTGTTTTTGTAGAAGATCCTTAAAAACAGCAGTGTTTATGTCGTTTACAAGATCTTTGACTAGTGTTTTTGAAGTAGACGCTTAAAAACAGCAGTGTTGATGTCATTAAGAAGATATTTGACCCGTGGTTTTTTTTGAAGAATATCCTTAAAAACAGCAGTGTTGATGTCATTAAGAAGATATTTGACCCGTGTTTTTTTTTTTGCAGAATATCCTTAAAAACAGCAGTGTTAATATAGTTGACAAGATCTTTGACTAGTGTTTTTGCAGTAGATCCTTAAAAACAGCAGTGTTGATGTCATTTAGAAAATATTTGACGTATATTTTTGGAGTAGATCCTTAAAAACAGCTGTGTTGATTTACTTTACAAGCTCTTTAACTAGTGTTTTTGTAGAAGATCCTTAAAAACAGCAGTGTTGATGTCGTTTACAAGATCTTCGACTAGTGTTTTTTACGTAGAATATTCTTAAAAACAGCAGTGTTGATGCCATTGACAAGATCTTTGACTAGTGTTTTTGCAGTAGATCCATAAAAACAGCAGTGTTGATGTCATTAAGAAGATATTTGACCCGTGTTTTTTTTTGCAGATTATCCTTAAAAACAGCAGTGTTAATATAGTTGACAAGATCTTTAACTAGTGTTTTTGCAGTAGATCCTTAAAAACAGCAGTGTTGATGTCATTTACAAGATCTCCGACTAGTGTTTTTTTCATAGAATATTCTTAAAAACAGCAGTGTTGATGCCATTGACAAGATCTTTGACTAGTGTTTTTGCAGTAGATCCTTAAAAACAGCAGTGTTGATGTCATTTAGAAAATATTTGACGAATATTTTTGGAGTAGATCCTTAAAAACAGCAGTGTTGATTTACTTTACAAGCTCTTTAACTAGTGTTTTTGTAGAAGATCCTTAAAAACAGCAGTGTTGATGTCGTTTACAAGATCTTTGACTAGTGTTTTTGCAGTAGATCCTTAAAAAGTGCAGTGTTGATATAGTTTACAAGATCTTTAACTAGTGTTTTTGCAGTAGATGCTTAAAAACAGCAGTGTTGATGTCATTAAGAAGATATTTGACCCGTGTTTTTTTTTGCAGAATATCCTTAAAAACAGCAGTGTTAATATAGTTGACAAGATCTTTAACTAGTGTTTTTGCAGTAGATCCTTAAAAACAGCAGTGATGATGTCATTTAGAAAATATTTGACGTATATTTTTGTAGTAGATCCTTAAAAACAGCAGTGTTGATTTACTTTACAAGCTCTTTAACTAGTGTTTTTGTAGAAGATCCTTAAAAACAGCAGTGTTGATGTCGTTTACAAAATCTTTGACTAGTGTTTTTTTTTGTAGAATATTCTTCAAAAAAGCAGTGTTGATGCCATTGACAAGATCTTTGACTAGTGTTTTTGCAGTAGATCCTTAAAAACAGCAGTGTTGATGTCATTTAGAAAATATTTGACTAGTGTTTTTGCATAATATCCTTAAAAACAGCAGTGTTAATATAGTTGACAAGATCTTTAACTAGTGTTTTTGCAGTAAATCCTTAAAAACAGCAGTGTTGATGTCATTTAGAAAATATTTGACGAATATTTTTGGAGTAGATCCTTGAAAACAGCAGTGTTGATTTACTTTACAAGCTCTTTAACTAGTGTTTTTGTAGAATATCCTTAAAAACAGCAGTGTTGATGTCATTTACAAGATCTTCGACTAGTGTTTTTTTTTGTAGAATATTCTTAAAAACAGCAGTGTTGATGTCATTTACAAGATCTTTGACTAGTGTTTTTTTGGAGTAGATCCTTAAAAACAGCAGTGTTGATGTCATTTAGAAAATATTTGACGTATATTTTTGGAGTAGATCCTTAAAAACAGCAGTGTTGATTTACTTTACAAGCTCTTTAACTAGTGTTTTTGTAGAAGATCCTTAAAAACAGCAGTGTTTATGTCGTTTACAAGATCTTTGACTAGTGTTTTTGCAGTTGATCCTTAAAAAGTGCAGTGTTGATATAGTTGACAAGATCTTTAACTAGTGTTTTTGCAGTAGATCCTTAAAAACAGCAGTGATGATGTCATTTAGAAAATATTTGACGAATATTTTTGGAGTAGATCCTTAAAAACAGCAGTGTTGATTTACTTTACAAGCTATTTAACTAGTGTTTTTGTAGAAGATCCTTAAAAACAGCAGTGTTGATGTCGTTTACAAGATCTTTGACTAGTGTTTTATTTGTAGAATATTCTTAAAAACAGCAGTGTTGATGTCATTTACAAGATCTTTAACTAGTGTTTTTGCAGTATATCCTTAAAAAGTGCAGTGTTGATATAGTTTACAAGATCTTTAACTAGTGTTTTTGCAGTAGATGCTTAAAAACAGCAGTGTTGATGTCATTAAGAAGATATTTGACCCGTGTGTTTTTTTGCAGTAGGTCCTTAAAAACAGCAGTGTTAATATAGTTGACAAGATCTTTAACTAGTGTTTTTGCAGTAGATCCTTAAAAACAGCAGTGATGATGTCATTTAGAAAATATTTTATGAATATTTTTGCAGTAAATCCTTAAAAACAGCAGTGTTGATTTACTTTACAAGCTCTTTAACTAGTGTTTTTGTAGAAGATCCTTAAAAACAGCCGTGTTGATGTCGTTTACAAGATCTTTGACTAGTGTTTTTTTGTACAATATTCTTAAAAACAGCAGTGTTGATGCCATTGACAAGATCTTTGACTAGTGTTTTTGCAGTAGATCCATAAAAACAGCCAGACTTTGAGATGTTTTCCAACTTTAATGTCAATAAGTTGAAGTTGTGTGCAAACTTTGACAGAATGGAAAGATGTCTGACCAGCATAAAGTCGACACAAACAACAATGTCCACCTCAGCAAAACAACAACAGCAACAACAACAACAACAACAACAACAAAGGTAGACTTGCAGACGTCCAGTAGATGTCTGCTCAGCAGGAGGCAACACTTGGCAGGCAAATGTAAGACAACATCGTTGTTGTGTGTTTGTGTGTGTGTGTGTGTGTGTGTGTGTGTGTGTGTGTGTGTGTGTGTGTGTGTGTGTGTGTGTGTGTGTGTGTGTGTGTGTGTGTGTGTGTGTGTGTGTGTGTGTGTGTGTGTGTGTGTGTGTGTGTGTGTGTGTTTAATGACACAAAATGTTGCGCACACACCTTGATTGTACACGCGTGGTCATGTCTATAAGTGCATGTGAGTGGGCAGGGGAGAGCAAGGCATTGTGGGTAGTCGTCAGATTTTTCCCAACAACAAAAAGCCAATTAGAGGAACCGATTTTATCATGAGGCCAGAGATTGTTCAGCGAGGAAGATGCGTCACTCTGTCAGCAAGTTCAACAATAATTGGAAGGTTGTGTTGAAGTTCGCACTTCAATGAATAATAAAATGGCCATTTGCAGGTTATACGTGCTGGCCAGGTGCTGTTGTTTGTCATCTGCTCGCTGTTTTTCGTCAGGAAAATGGAGAGAAGTAAAGAACCGATTCTCGCAATGTGTTATTTGGTGCAATAATTATATTGAAACTTTTTCAAAACAGGCTAGAAAAGCTCCTTCTGGTTGCATGAAGATGGCCTAAAAACGTCTGTTTGAAAATGTATTTCTATAAATAAAAAAAGGTTGAAACATTTATTAGAAACCATTTTTAAATTGATTTAGAATCGGGATTAATAAACTTCACATATCGGATGTGAATTTTTAAAAAAATTTTTTTGCACTCCTAACAAAAGGTGTACCGTCAATTCTGGACTATAAGCCGCTATTTTTTTTCTCACGCTTTGAACTCTGCGGCCTTTAAATCGGTGCGGCTAATTTATGGATGTTTCTTCGCTGACAGCATAATACAAACCCCGTTTCCATATGAGTTGGGAAATTGTGTTAGATATAAATATATACGGAATACAATGATCATTTTAAGGATTTACTGCAAAAATATTCGTCAAATATTTTCTAAATGACATCAACACTGCTGTTTTTAAGGATCTACTGCAAAAACACTAGTTAAAGATCTTGTAAACTATATCAACACTGCTGTTTTTAAGGATATTCTGCAGAAAAAAACACTAGTCAAAGATCTTCTAAATGACATCAACACTGCTGTTTTTAAGGGTCTACTGCAAAAAACACTCGTAAAATATTTTTTAAAGGACAACACTGCTGTTTTTAAGGATCTTCTGAAAAAACACTAGCCAAAGATCTGGTAAATTAAAGTAACACTGCTGTTTTTAAGGATTTACTTCAAAAAAACACTAGTCAAATATCGGGATATTATTAAAAAAAACACGAGTCAAAGATCTTGTGAATGATATCATTGCTGCTGTTTTTAAGGATTTACTTCAAAAAAACACTAGTCAAATATCGGGATATTATTAAAAAAAACACGAGTCAAAGATCTTGTGAATGATATCATTGCTGCTGTTTTTAAGGATCTACTCCAAAAATATTCGTCAAATATTTTCTAAATGACATCAACACTGCTGTTTTTAAGGATCTACTGCAAAAACACTAGTTAAAGATCTTGTGAACTATATCAACACTGCTGTTTTTAAGGATATTCTGCAGAAAAAAACACTAGTCAAAGATCTTCTAAATGACACCAACACTGCTGTTTTTAAGGGTCTACTGCAAAAAACACTCGTAAAATATTTTTTAAATGACAACACTGCTGTTTTTAAGGATCTTCTGAAAAAACACTAGCCAAAGATCTGGTAAATTAATGTAACACTGCTGTTTTTAAGGATTTACGGCAAAAAACACTAGTCAAATATCGGGATATTATTAAAAAAAACACGAGTCAAAGATCTTGTGAATGATATCATTGCTGCTGTTTTTAAGGATCTACTCCAAAAATATTCATCAAATATTTTCTAAATGACATCAACACTGCTGTTTTTAAGGATCTACTGCAAAAACACTAGTTAAAGATCTTGTAAACTATATCAACACTGCTGTTTTTAAGGATATTCTGCAGAAAAAAACACTAGTCAAAGATCTTCTAAATGACATCAACACTGCTGTTTTTAAGGGTCTACTGCAAAAAACACTCGTAAAATATTTTTTAAAGGACAACACTGCTGTTTTTAAGGATCTTCTGAAAAAACACTAGCCAAAGATCTGGTAAAGTAAAGCAACACTGCTGTTTTTAAGGATTTACTTAAAAAAAACACTAGTCAAATATCGGGATATTATTAAAAAAAACACGAGTCAAAGATCTTGTGAATGATATCATTGCTGCTGTTTTTAAGGATCTACTCCAAAAATATTCGTCAAATATTTTCTAAATGACATCAACACTGCTGTTTTTAAGGATCTACTGCAAAAACACTAGTTAAAGATCTTGTAAACTATATCAACACTGCTGTTTTTAAGGATATTCTGCAGAAAAAAACACTAGTCAAAGATCTTCTAAATGACACCAACACTGCTGTTTTTAAGGGTCTACTGCAAAAAACACTCGAAAAATATTTTTTAAATGACAACACTGCTGTTTTTAAGCATCTTCTGAAAAAACACTAGCCAAAGATCTGGTAAATTAAAGTAACACTGCTGTTTTTAAGGATTTACTGCAAAAAACACTAGTCAAATATCGGGATATTATTAAAAAAAACACGAGTCAAAGATCTTGTGAATGATATCATTGCTGCTGTTTTTAAGGATCTACTCCAAAAATATTTGTCAAATATTTTCTAAATGACATCAACACTGCTGTTTTTAAGGATCTACTGCAAAAACACTAGTTAAAGATCTTGTAAACTATATCAACACTGCTGTTTTTAAG
This sequence comes from Entelurus aequoreus, assembly GCF_033978785.1. Taxonomy (NCBI): domain Eukaryota; kingdom Metazoa; phylum Chordata; class Actinopteri; order Syngnathiformes; family Syngnathidae; genus Entelurus; species Entelurus aequoreus. The sequence goes on along the minus strand of NC_084747.1, from coordinate 17,344,257 downwards.
GATATTCTGCAGAAAAAAACACTAGTCAAAGATCTTCTAAATGACACCAACGCTGCTGTTTTTAAGGGTCTACTGCAAAAAACACTCGTAAAATATTTTTTAAATGACAACACTGCTGTTTTTAAGGATCTTCTGAAAAAACACTAGCCAAAGATCTGGTAAATTAAAGTAACACTGCTGTTTTTAAGGATTTACGGCAAAAAACACGAGTCAAATATCGGGATATTATTAAAAAAAACAAGAGTCAAAGATCTTGTGAATGATATCATTGCTGCTGTTTTTAAGGATCTACTCCAAAAATATTCGTCAAATATTTTCTAAATGACATCAACACTGCTGTTTTTAAGGATCTAGTGCAAAAACACTAGTTAAAGATCTTGTAAACTATATCAACACTGCTGTTTTTAAGGATATTCTGCAGAAAAAAACACTAGTCAAAGATCTTCTAAATGACATCAACACTGCTGTTTTTAAGGGTATACTGCAAAAAACACTCGCAAAATATTTTTTAAAGGACAACACTGCTGTTTTTAAGGATCTTCTGAAAAAACACTAGCCAAAGATCTGGTAAATTAAAGTAACACTGCTGTTTTTAAGGATTTACTGCAAAAAACACTAGTCAAATATCGGGATATTATTTAAAAAAACACGAGTCAAAGATCTTGTGAATGATATCATTGCTGCTGTTTTTAAGGATCTACTCCAAAAATATTCGTCAAATATTTTCTAAATGACATCAACACTGCTGTTTTTAAGGATCTACTGCAAAAACACTAGTTAAAGATCTTGTAAACTATATCAACACTGCTGTTTTTAAGGATATTCTGCAGAAAAAAACACTAGTCAAAGATCTTCTAAATGACACCAACACTGCTGTTTTTAAGGGTCTACTGCAAAAAACACTCGTAAAATATTTTCTAAATGACAACACTGCTGTTTTTAAGGATCTTCTGAAAAAACACTAGCCAAAGATCTGGTAAATTAAAGTAACACTGCTGTTTTTAAGGATTTACGGCAAAAAACACGAGTCAAATATCGGGATATTATTAAAAAAAACACGAGTCAAAGATCTTGTGAATGATATCATTGCTGCTGTTTTTAAGGATCTACTCCAAAAATATTCGTCAAATATTTTCTAAATGACATCAACACTGCTGTTTTTAAGGATCTACTGCAAAAACACTAGTTAAAGATCTTGTAAACCACATATGTCAGAGTCAAGGCCCGCGGGCCATATCCGGCCCGCGAGAAGGTTTTTTACGGCCCTTGGGATGATCTTGATTTATTATTAGAACCGGCCCGCAGACCGCAGATCTTTTTTTTTTTTTTTTTTTTTTTTTTTTTTTTTTTTTAGACCGCAGATCTTTTACACGCACCAAGCGGATGCCGGTCCAAGGTTCCGAAAGGGGGCGAGCGGCCCGCCGGGACGCGCCTGCCGGCCGAAGGGCTGCAGCCCGGCCGTCAGTCGCGGAGCCCGCCGTGCCACGCGCGCCAAGGGGGCGGGCCGAAACCCGGCCCCGAGGCCCTGAGACTTCTGCTTTGTTTCCCCAAACCGCGCGTCACCGCCGGGCCCGCACCACCGTCGGGCTGCAGCCCGAGCGTCGGTGGCGGAACCCGTCATGTGCCGCGCGCGCCAAGCGGAGCGGGGGGGTCAAGCGGGCCGAAACCCGCAGGCCACCCCCTCACCACGAGGCCCTGAGACTTCTGCGTTTGACCCCTACGCGCGGCCCGTCGGGACGCGCCCGCCGTCAAGCCACGAGGGCCAGCCGTCGGGTCGCGGAGCCCGCCGTGCCACGCGCGCCAAGGGGCGGGCCGAAACCAGCGGGGGGTTTCGGGCACCCAACTTGCCTCCCTCCCACGGAGGGAGGAGGGGGGTTTAATGTGAACATTACTGTGCAATCACATATTTAGAGTTTTTACTCAATTCAAGTTTAAAAGTTAAAGTTTAATATTTGTTTTCACTGCATGTTACTTCTCCTTAAACAAAGTGTTGTTTTTGATTTATAGATTTTTGCACTTTATTTTATTGTATTTCAATTTAATTATATTTTAAAAATATTTCAGTTGAGTGGATGATAGAAAATTGCTATTATTGTTTTTTTCTTTGAAGTAAATTTAGCCCACTTTTGCTAAAATAGAAAATATAGGCTACTGATGGTGCCTTGAATACCGGTTTCTTTCATTTAATGTTCATGTTATGGGGATTTTTATATAAAGGAAATTTGTCTTTTGTGTCTGTTGAAAATTAAAGATTACTGACAGAGCCATAAGAAAATATTGCTTTATTTATCTGATCATATTGGAATATATTTGTTAGGTTTTCAGTAGGTTCAATTAGGTTCACTAGACTATATGCGTCATTTAAAAATTTTTCAATGAACATTCGAACAGTCCGGCCCTCGGCTTGTAGCTAAATTTTTTATTTGGCCCTCCGTCCATTTGACTTTGACACCCCTATTGTAAACTATATCAACACTGCTGTTTTTAAGGATATTCTGCAGAAAAAAACACTAGTCAAAGATCTTCTAAATGACATCAACACTGCTGTTTTTAAGGGTCTACTGCAAAAAACACTCGTAAAATATTTTTTAAATGACAACACTGCTGTTTTTAAGGATCTTCTGAAAAAACACTAGCCAAAGATCTGGTAAATTAAAGTAACACTGCTGTTTTTAAGGATTTACTTCAAAAAAACACTAGTCAAATATCGGGATATTATTAAAAAAAACACGAGTCAAAGATCTTGTGAATGATATCATTGCTGCTGTTTTTAAGGATCTACTCCAAAAATATTCATCAAATATTTTCTAAATGACATCAACACTGCTGTTTTTAAGGATCTACTGCAAAAACACTAGTTAAAGATCTTGTAAACTATATCAACACTGCTGTTTTTAAGGATATTCTGCAGAAAAAAACACTAGTCAAAGATCTTCTAAATGACATCAACACTGCTGTTTTTAAGGGTCTACTGCAAAAAACACTCGTAAAATATTTTTTAAATGACAACACTGCTGTTTTTAAGGATCTTCTGAAAAAACACTAGCCAAAGATCTGGTAAATTAAAGTAACACTGCTGTTTTTAAGGATTTACTGCAAATCATTGTATTCCGTTTATATTTACATCTAACACAATTTCCCAACTCAGTCAAAGTCAAAGATCTTGTGAATGATATCATTGCTGCTGTTTTTAAGGATCTACTCCAAAAAACACTAGTCAACGATCTTCTTAATGACATCAACACTGCTGTTTTTAAGGATCCACTGCAAAAAACACTCGTCAAATATTTTCTAAATGACATCAACACTGCTGTTTTTAAGGATCTACTGCAAAAACACTAGTTAAAGATCTTGTAAACTATATCAACACTGCTGTTTTTAAGGATATTCTGCAGAAAAAAACACTAGTCAAAGATCTTCTAAATGACATCAACACTGCTGTTTTTAAGGGTTTACTGCAAAAAACACTCATAAAATATTTTTTAAAGGACAACACTGCTGTTTTTAAGGATCTTCTGAAAAAACACTAGCCAAAGATCTGGTAAATTAAAGTAACACTGCTGTTTTTAAGGATTTACTTTAAAAAAAACACTAGTCAAATATCGGGATATTATTAAAAAAAACACGAGTCAAAGATCTTGTGAATGATACCATTGCTGCTGTTTTTAAGGATCTACTCCAAAAAACACTAGTCAACGATCTTCTTAATGACACCAACACTGCTGTTTTTAAGGATCCACTGCAAAAAACACTCGTCAAATATTTTCTAAATGACAACACTGCTGTTTTTAAGGATCTTCTGAAAAAACACTAGCCAAAGATCTGGTAAAGTAAAGCAACACTGCTGTTTTTAAGGATTTACTGCAAATCATTGTATTCCGTTTCTATTTACATCTAACACAATTTCCCAACTCACATGGAAACGGGGTTTGTACAAATAATTAGGAAAACAAACAAACAAAAAAAACAGGCAAATGTTGGGAAAATGTTTTATTGTTTTTTGCCATAATTTGGACAAATTCGCTCACTGCAGTGTCCTTCAATTTAGTGCTTTAAAACCGGAAGTAGAAGTGTCGTCCGAAGCGTTCTACTCGCATGGATCCAAGCAACGTTTGTAAGTTTTACTTACTAAAGTGTCCCATGTGTGATGTCTGTAGGAGTGTTCTCATGCCGTGCTATGGTATTGTAATGAGGCTAGCATTAGCTAATATGCTAACATGTTTACAAGTGTCTTAGTTAGTATTATTAACCTACAACGGCATTGTTTTTTAACTGTTTTAGTTTCACAAATTCCTCAGTAAATTCCCCAAAACGTCACCGTGGGGTTGATGAATCGGTTTAGCTTATTGGAGAGCTAGCTAACGCAGCTAGCGGGTCCATGACGACGACTTCTGTTTTGTTTGATCAGCCGTTTTACTGGCACCGTTTGCATACAATTGAAGTATGTAAATAAACATTTACAGAATATTGTTGTGTAAATAACTCATTTCACAATGTATATATCTGCGACTTATATATGGAAAATGGAATTTTCCTTCTAGAATTTAGTGGGTGCGGCTTATATCCCGATGTGCTCTATAGTCCGGTATATATGTTTTATATTTTTTTGTTAATTTCTGTTTGCATTTTACCAGCGAATCTCAAAAAGTACCTAAAGGGGACCCTTTGATGAAATCAACGTCAGAATAATTGTATATTTTAGATATCACACAACTTGTTTTCCCATGAGTTCAGGTTCAAAAGCTGTCTCTGTTCTTATCACGCGTGTTGATAAGCGTGCGATGGGATGCGACGTGGAGGTGTCGGTTTCTTCGATCTATTGGACAGCCACAGGAAGACCTTGTCACGACCCGAGATCTACAAAGCAGGGAGGGAGCAGACCTGACACCGCTCCAGGCCACTTTTCTTTCAACTGTTTATGACCGAGTGCGGCAGCTGTTTATGACCCCCGCCCCTTAGAAACAGCTGCAGCCATGTAATCAGGAAATGCCCAAATAAATGAGGGTACAAGTGCACACACTCTCCTCATGAGCCAGATTGAATCCTGTCTCTGTTTGATTCCTTGCTTCTAGTCTTGTCTAATAGATGTCATCGGTGTTTGAACCCGACATCCGTATTTGGACATTAAAGGCCTATGCTAAGGTGCTAAACAGCGTGTAAAAAAAAAGTCCAAATATGTCGACACACGCGTAGGTTTCTATGTCCCTGTGCAACACGGGCGCCTCCTTTCTCGCAGCGATGTGTGTCAGTTTGCACGCACTTTTCAGGCGTGCTAAGTAAAATGGTGATCGGTGTTGATAAATCACATTGCGTGTGCTAAATAATTACATTTGCACTTTCTCCTCCTGTTATTGTGGGCGTTCTGATGATCGGCGTGCATTCGGCGTATTCACGAAGGCCGCACACATTTGTGGATCAGCTTTGCGTGTGCTATCAAGTTTGCACGCGTTTTAGTACACGCAAACCTTTAGCTCTCGGCCAGAGGCGAAGGAGCTCCTCCCCTCTGCTTCAGGCAATGAGGGAAAGACCAAAAAGACAGGATCAAGTATTATTTGGATAGGAATGCACATAACATGCAGAGACGTAGAAATTCCGTCAAAAGCTGCTTTTTCTATGTTGGTGTACCTAATGATATGACCGGCGAATCTATATAATGTTTTTGAAATTTATTTTTGACATTCCGGAACAAATTGGAGGTGACGACTTTGAGATATGTATTGAAAAAGTCCAGGTTTTTCAGATTAACAAACAAATGACTCGGGTTCAAGAAGTAACGTTGAAGGAAAATGTACACAAAATTGAAACGTAAAGCTTATTCAAAACATGTTTCATACACCGCAAGAAAAGGTTTTAAATGTAAAAAAAAAAAAAAAAAAAAAAAAAAGGTCCTCTTTTAAGCATTTTTTCCGTATTTATTTAACCCATTTTTTATTTTTTTTTAATGTGTTTTATATGGTTTTTTTTTCTGTTACCAGAACAGCACAAAAGTATTTTTCTTTATTAAATTTTTCTTGTTTGTATTTTACCAGCAAATTTCTAAAAGTTCTTAACCGATGTGTCCTATTTTTGTATGTATTGTACGGGAACATTTACTTACTGTAAGAGATTTTTTTTCTCCATTGATTTTTCACCCATTTTTTTTTTTTTACCAAGTACAAAACATATTAATGTGGTTTTTTTTTAATGTTACCAGCATTACTTCAAAAGTATAGATTTTTTAAATAATTTGTGTTTGTATTTTACCAGCAAATTTCATAAAGTTCTTAACCGAGGTGTCCTATTTTTGTATGTTTTATACAGGAAAAATTTACTTACTGTAAGCGATTTTTTTTATTTATTTTACCAGTAACTTTCACCAAGTACAAAACCTATTAATTAATTACATTAATTGATATTAATTAGATGTAATGCAAGTGTAAGCCACTGTGACACCATTGTTGTTTTTTTAAAATGTTTTTATTTTATTTTTTATAAATGGCTGTGATGATAATGTAAATAAGGGATTTGTAATCACTGCTATGTTGGAGTTCTGATTTTATTTGATACTTTGTTGATATTATTCATTTTTGTTTGACTACTTTATGAATTGTTTTGTGTCATGTTTGTGTGTCCTCTCAATTGCTCTGTTGATTGTTATTCTGAATGTTGCTGGTTTTGGAATTGGAATTGTATTATTATGGTATTATTGTGTATTATTTTGATGGACTGATTAATAATTAAAAAAAAAAAATACAATCGCAAAAAAAACCTATTAACAGCATAGTTCACGATTTAAATTTTTGTATATTGTTTGTTTCTGTGGTCAACGTAAAAAAAAAAAAAAAGAAAAAAAGTGAAAATTGCTTAATACATTTAAGCAATTTTCACTTTTTTTCTTTAATTTGTATCTTACCAACAAATGTTTAGGCAGATACATTTATTAGGAACTTAATATATTTTTTAGATCGATTCCTCACCAGTTTGTACACCAAAAAGCACCTTAGTGATTTTCATGAACTTTGTTTTTGTTCCAAGTTTAACGTTTAAGAGAGCTTTTTCTTATTGTGCTGTTTAACGTCTATTTTTGTGTTTACATCTGTATTTCCCCCCCCCCGAATTAACCAGATTTTTAATTACTTGTTGGATGTTTTTGTGCGGGATGTGAATCTTACTACAACTCACAATTTTTCTTCATTCTTGGGTGAGATTTCGATTCCGAATCATTTGTCGATTCAAAGCAATTGTGGCGATATATTGTTATGCATGCGAGCTGTTTTTAGCAGAGTTCTTACAGAGAGCATTCTTCTCGTTTAAAGGATCTTTGACTTACGTTTTTGCAATAAATATCTAAAAACAGCAGTGTTGATGTCATTTACATGATCTTTGACGAGTGTTTTGCAGTAGATCTGCAAAAACAACAGTGTTCCTGTCGTTCACAAGATCTTCAACTTGTGTTTTTTTGCAGTATATCCTTAAAAACAGCAGTGTTGATGTCATTTAGAAGATCTTTGATTATATGTTATTTTGCAGACGATCCTTAAAAACAGCAGTGTTCCTGTCATTTACAAGATTTTTGACTAGTGTTTTTTGCAGAAGATCCTTAAAAACAGCAGTGTTGATGTCATTTACAAGATGTTTGACTAGTGTTTTTGCAGTAAGTCCTTAAAAACTGCAGTGTTGATTTACTTTACCATATATTTGACTAGTGTTTTTGCAGTAAATCCTTAAAAATAGCAGTGTTGATGTCATTTAGAAGATCTTTGACTAGAGTTTTTATGAAGTAAATCCCGAATAACAGCAATGTTTCTGTCATTTACACGATCTTTGACTAGTGTTTTTTGCAGAAGATCCTTAAAAACAGTAATGTTGATGTCATTTACAAGATGTTTGACTAGTGTTTCTGCAGTAAATCCTTAAAAATAGCAGTGTTGATGTCAATTACAAGATCTTTGACTAGTGTTTGTTGCAGACGATCCTTAAAAACAGCAGTGTTGATGTTATTTACAAGATGTTTGACTAGTGTTTTTGCAGTAAATCCTTAAAAATAGCAGTGTTGATGTCAATTACAAGATCTTTGACTAGTGTTTGTTGCAGACGATCCTTAAAAACAGCAGTGTTGATGTCATTTACAAGATGTTTGACTAGTGTTTGTTGCAGACGATCCTTAAAAACAGCAGTGTTGATGTCATTTACAAGATGTTTGACTAGTGTTTTTGCAGTAAATCCTTAAAAATAGCAGTGTTGATGTCAATTACAAGATCTTTGACTAGTGTTTGTTGCAGACGATCCTTAAAAACAGCAGTGTTGATGTCATTTACAAGATGTTTGACTAGTGTTTTTGCAGTAAATCCTTAAAAATAGCAGTGTTGATGTCAATTACAAGATCCTTGACTAGTGTTTTTGCAGTAGATCCTTAAAAACAGCAGTGTTGATGTCATTTACAAGATGTTTGACTAGAGTTTTTGCAGTAAATTCAGAAAAACAGCAGCGTTTCTGTCATTTACAAGATCTTTGACTAGTGTTTTTCGCAGAAAATCCTTAAAAACAGCAGTGTTTATGTCAATTACAAGATCTTTGACTAGTGTTTTTGCAGTAGATCCTTAAAAACTGCACTGTTGATGTCATCTCGAAGACCTTTGACTAGAGTTTTTGCAGTGAATCCCGAAAAACAGCAGCGTTTCGGTCATTTACAAGATCTTTGACTAGAATTTTAGCAGTGAATCCCGAAAAACAGCAGCGTTTCGGTCATTTACAAGATCTTTGACTAGAGTTTTTGCAGTGAATCACGAAAAACAGCAGCGTTTCGGTCATTTACAAGATCTTTGACTGGTGCTTTTCGCAGAAAATCCTTAAAAACAAGATGTTTGACTAGTAATAATAAGCAATTTACTTGATGCCAGTGATATAATTCAGGAACAATAATGAATGAAAAAACAAATTATTCAATACTATTTATATAACATGTATAAAATTAGTAAATAATAGTTCTATATATTCAATTTGTACATTTAGTCAAGGTATGTGTACATTTTACTTCAAAGTAAAATGTTAGATTATGTGGAAGTTAAACAGTTCTCTTTGAAGTCTTTTGAGCTTCATTTTAGAACATTTTCCTTTCTTTAGCCATTTTTGTACTATTTTATTCCGTTCTTTTCTGCACATTTTATGCATTTTTATAGAGTTTTTACATATTTCACTTCACAAATGTATGTGTATGATCTGGACTGTAGAAATAAGTAAGGTTTCCTTGCCTTGAAAATGTAAAAGTAGCACAAGTTGACTTTATACACTTAATTGTGCTTCATTGTATCCATTTAAGCTTATGCTATTATATTCACAATGTGCAAAGTGTGGGGAAAACACCGTCGAAACATCGCAAAATGCCACAAATTCAATCGGCCATTTTGAATCTTCGGTAATTCCCGTAGATTGACGTCGCAATGACAACACTTCTGCACTCTGACCATATTATTAGATGAGTCACACTGGAAATACGCAAAAAACCAGAGCGAGATGTGCTGTTTATCAGTCACAATCCTTATGTAAGACATGAACATATATATTTCTCTTTTTTCATTCATTCTCAGTCATAAATAAATAAATACATTAAAAGTCTGCCAGCAACAAAGGCTCTCTATTTTGCTCACAAAACCCTCTAAAAAAAACATCCAAAACCTGCCAACAAGACTCTTTCTACGTATCGTGACCTGGATATTAACCAAACATTAGCGATGTTGTTATTATAAGCGCTAACGCAAACAAACTACTTTTTAGCAGCAGGTCGATAGCACATAGCTAAGTAGCCGTCTGCGACTCGTCAAAGTTATTCTAGATCACAAATCATGCTTCTCATCTGGCTAGTAGGAGGATTTAGCCATGAATCTAGAAGTTGTTCATCTGTGACATTCAGCGTGTACACGGAGATGGAGGCACACACGCACAACAAAGACAGTGTCTGCAGGGAGACTTTTCCTTGTTAACCCCTCATGTGCATCACGACTAATTCTTCATCTAAACGGGAGGATATGAACATCCTGTCAGTCGTCATCAACGTACGAGCAGACATCGTACAGTAAGGGATCGTTTTATTTATGTTTGTGGTTTGTATTTCTTGTTGCATGATGCTTAAAAGCTGCTCGGTGGCCTTGCGGTTAGAGTGTCCGCCCTGAGACTGGAAGGTCGTGAGTTCAAACCCCGGCCGAGTCATACCAAAGACTACAAAAATGGGAGCCATTGCCTCAGCAACAAGGGTTGGGATTGGGGCTTGAATCACCAAATGATTCCCGAGCGTGGCCACCGCTGCTGCTCACTGCTCCCCTCACCTCCCAGGGGGTGGAACAAGGGGATGGGTCAAATGCAGAGGGTTATTTCACCACACCTAGTGTGTGTGTGTGACTATCAGTGGTACTATAACTTTAACTTTAGTGTTTCACTAAAGCTGGATCGGTTTAGCAGAGCTTCTAAAACTTGTAGCTCTTCCTATTTATATTCAGGATCAACGATATGAGAGTTTTTGCAGTGAATCCCGAAAAACATCAGCGTTTCTGTCATTTACAAGATCTTTGACTAGTGTTTCTTGCAGAAGATCCTTAAAAACAGTAATGTTGATGTCATTTACAAGATGTTTGACTAGAGTTTTTGCAGTGAATCCCAAAAAACAGCATTGTTTCTGTCATTTACAAGATCTTTGACTAGTGTTTCTTGCAGAAGATCCTTAAAAACAGTAATGTTGATGTCATTTACAAGATGTTTGACTAGAGTTTTTGCAGTGAATCCCAAAAAACAGCATTGTTTCTGTCATTTACAAGATCTTTGACTAGTGTTTTTTGCAGAAGATCCTTAAAAACAGTCATTTTGATGTCATTTACAAGATGTTTGACTAGTGTTTTTGCAGTAAATCCTTAAAAACAGCAGTGTTGATGTCAATTACAAGATCTTTGACTAGTGTTTTTGCAGTAGATCCTTAAAAAAAGCAGTGTTGATGTCATTTAGAAGATCTTTGACTAGAGTTTTTGCAGTGAATCCCGAAAAACAGCAGTGTTTCTGTCATTTACAAGATCTTTGACTAGTGTTTTTTGCAGTAGATCCTTAAAAACAGCAGTGTTTATGTCATTTACAAGATGTTTAACTAGTGTTTTTGCAGTAAATCCTTAAAAACAGCAGTGTTGATGTCATTTACAAGATGTTTGACTAGTGTTTTTGCAGTAAATCCTTAAAAACAGCAGTGTTGATGTCAATTACAAGATATTTGACTAGTGTTTTTGCAGTAGATCCTTAAAAAAAGCAGTGTTGATGTATTTTAGAAGATCTTTGACTAGAGTTTTAGCAGTGAATCTCGAAAAACAGCATTGTTTCTGTCATTTACAAGATCTTTGACTAGAGTTTTTGCAGTGAATCTCGAAAAACAGCATTGTTTCTGTCATTTACAAGATCTTTGACTAGTGTTTTTTGCAGAAAATCCTTAAAAATAGCAGTGTTGATTTACTTAACCATATATTTGACTAGTGTTTTTGCAATAAATCCTTAAAAACAGCAGTGTTTCTGTCATTTACAAGATCTTTGACTAGTGTTTTTTGCAGAAGATCCTTAAAAACAGCAGTGTTGATGTCATTTACAAGATGTTTGACTAGTGTTTTTGCAGTAAATCCTTAAAAACAGCAGTGTTGATTTACTTTACCATATATTTGACTAGTGTTTTTGCAGTAAATCCTTAAAAACAGCAGTGTTTATGTCATTTACAAGATTTTTGACTAGTGTTTTTGCAGTAGATCCTTAAAAACAGCAGTGTTGATGTCATTTAGAAGATCTTTGACCAGAGTTTTTGCAGTGAATCCCAAAAAACAGCATTGTTTCTGTCATTTACAAGATCTTTGACTAGTGTTTTTTGCAGAAGATCCTTAAAAACAGCAGTGTTGATTTACTTTACCATACATTTGACTAGTGTTTTTGCAGAAGATCCTTAAAAACAGCAGTGTTGATGTCATTTACAAGATGTTTGACTAGTGTTTTTGCAGTAGATCCTTAAAAACAGCAGTGTTGATGTCATTCACAAGATGTTTGACTAGTGTTTTTGCAGTAGATCCTTAAAAACAGCAGTGTTGATGTCATTTAGAAGACCCTTGACAAGAGTTTTTGCAGTAAATCCCGAAAAACATCAGCGTTACAAGATCTTTGACTAGTGTTTTTGCAGTAGATCCCTAAAAACAGCAGTGTTGATATCATTTAGAAAATCTTTGACTAGTGATGGATGGTGTTGGATGTTTTTGTGCGGGATGCGAATCCTACAACGACTCACAATTCTTCTTGATTCCGATTCTTGGGTGAGATTTCGGTTATAATCAGGATAAGCGATATAAGGTGCTGGATCGTCATTTCCCCCAAAGTAATCATCGTTGGTGTTCACAAAGTCTGCTTGATTAGCATCGTTGTTAATGGGGAAGGGATCTACCGCACGTGATCACATTAGCTCATTATTAAAGTTAAAGTACCACTGATAGTCACACACACACTAGGTGTGGTAAAATTACCCTCTGCATTTGACCCATTCCCTTGTTCCACCCCCTGGGAGGTGAGAGGAGCAGTGAGCAGCAGCGATGGCCACGCTCGGGAATCATTTTGGTGATTTAACCTCCGATTCCAACCCTTGATGCTGAGTGCCAAGCAGGGAGGTAATGGCTCCCATTTTTATAGTCTTTGGTATGACCCGGCCGATCTCCCTCAAAATGGTTAAAATTTTTGCAAACTTTGTAAGTCTCAAGGTGACATAAATCAGACATATGTGATACTGGCTTCAATATGGAGGCAAATTGTTTTTCCATTCTACTGCTACTTTTAGAGAACAGAGGTCGGCAACCTTCTACGATTCAAAACATTTGCTCTCCTCTTCCCCTGAAGAAAAGTAGTTAAGAGCTACAAAACATAACACAGCTTATATCATATTTTACAGGCAACGGAATTTTTCCATTCAACTATTGATTTTTTTTTTCTGACATTTTATCATCTTGATGTCTCCACTCAAGAACCACATGGCCCCGCCCCCTTTTCTTGCCTCAGCCAATAACAGGACTTGTTCAATAGAGGGGATACCGACCCCCGTTCTAATTTGTGAGTGTTTCTAATGACCCCACTGTACGTAAAACAACAAATATTTGTCCCCCCCCCCTAGAGGCACATTTTTAAGAACATTTGACGTTTTCTTCACCCGAGCAAGTTACCACCAGGCCGAGGTGAAAAGGAGCCGTCAAAGGGAGCTGGGAGCTCCTGATCGAAGACAATCAAAGAGGTAATCATAACAAAAGGTCATGTGATGAGTAGCCCTTCACAAATTAAATAGGACACCATTAACTTCCTTCCGGTCATTAAAAAAGGAAACAACCAACCTTTTTAAAAAACCCAACCGACGTGTCCATTTTTTTTTTTTTTTTTACAGATAAAAATATTTGACTTCAAATCACAGGGTCGACGCTAACGAGCACACATGCTACAAGGATATCTACGTGCAGACGCCACAAAGCTACGAAGTCTTTTAGAGTTACACGTTCGTCCACACGTTTACGACAAGGTAAATATATATATTTTTTTCAGTTTTTTTTAAAAATTTGTTTGTTGTTGTTGTGTTCCATCGCAGGCACCAAAATGACTACATTCAAAAGTGGTTGACAGGACTTAGAGAGACAGCAAGGAGCTTGTTTGAGTGGGTCTGGGTTCTTGCTGCTCCTTTCCGTAAATATGTCATCATGTTGGAAAAATCGCCCCGAATTAAAATGAAATACAAATGAATGTTGTTTAAAACAATGCTAAACATATTACAACCAGCTGCACAAACGTGTTGTTAAATAGGTCGATTATTCAATGTAACTCTCTATTGCAGGGGTCCCCAAACTACGGCCCACGGGCTGGATACGGCCCCCCAGCGTCCAAAATCAGGCCCACGGGAAGTCCCAAATTAAAAAAAATAATAAAATAAAATAAAATAAAATATATATATATATATTTTTTTTAATTTGTCCTTACTAGTCCATTTTCTACCATCTCCTAGCCACTAAGGCAAATCATATTGTCCAAAAATGCATTTTACCATCGATAACGTGACATGCAGCAAGTGCGCTCTTTAAGTCAATTAGTGTGCGAGGAATATATATGTATGAATACATATATATATATATATATATATATATATATATATATATATATATATATATATATATATATATATATATATATATATATATATATATATATATATATATATATATATATATATATATATATATGTATATGTACATACATATAGACACATACATATATACACATATATACACATATACATATATATATATATACATGGACATATACATATACATAGAAATACACACACATATATACACATATACATATACATATACACACACACACACACACACACACACACACACACACACACACACATAATATATATATACATGTGTGTATATATATATATATATATATATATATATATATATATATATATATATATATATATATATATATATATATATATATATATATATATATATATATATATATATATATATATATATATATATATATATATATATACACTACCGTTCAAAAGTTTGGGGTCACATTGAAATGTCCTTATTTTTGAAGGAAAAGCACTGTACTTTTCAATGAAGATAACTTTAAACTAGTCTTAACTTTAAAGAAATACACTCTATACATTGCTAATGTGGTAAATGACTATTCTAGCTGCAAATGTCTGGTTTTTGCTGCAATATCTACATATATATGTATAGAGGCCCATTTCCAGCAACTATCACTCCAGTGTTCTAATGGTACAATGTGTTTGCTCATTGGCTCAGAAGGCTAATTGATGATTAGAAAACCCTTGTGCACTCATGTTCACACATCTGAAAACAGTTTAGCTCGCTACAGAAGCTACAAAACTGACCTTCCTTTGAGCAGATTGAGTTTCTGGAGCATCACATTTGTGGGGTCAATTAAACGCTCAAAATGGCCAGAAAAAGAGAACTTTCATCTAAAACTCGACAGTCTATTCTTGTTCTTAGAAATGAAAGCTATTCCACAAAATTGTTTGGGTGACCCCAAACTTTTGAAAGGTAGTGTATATATATATATATATATATATATATATATATATATATATATATATATATATATATATATATATATATATATATATATATATATATTTATATATATATATATATAGCGCTGCCCCCAGCCAAATTGTTTTACCCCAATGCGGCCCCGGAGTCAAAAAGTTTGGGGACCCCTGCTCTATTGGGTCTCATTAGATCAAGATTGCACAAAGTCAGTTTCCACCTACCAACTTTTTTTTTTTTTTGGCCCTTGGCTAGAAATAATAATAATATTTTGAGAAATTAGGCTTAATTTTACAGGAAGTTAAAATTGATTGATTGTTTCAACAAAATCCAACCAACACTGGTATGTACAAATGGTATGTCGGTTTTGGTTCATTGTAATAAAAAAACTGGTACAAACCGTGGTCCGTGTATCTCCCGTTTATTCGATTTCGAATCCTCAATTGCAAATCAAAAAACTGATTTTGGGCCATTTTTTTCCATTTTTTTTTTCTAAAACAAAAGTTGGACAACTATTTAATGACACTTTTTTAAAACGAAAACTGCTGAACAAAGGTGTTAGCGTTATGCAGGGAAAACGCCAAGGAAACGCTAAAATACTGCTTCAATTTGTCATCACACATATAAACACGCATTTTTGCATTTTTGATAAACATGAATTGGATTTTTGTGTTTATCTGGAAAAACCATAAAAGGAAAACAGCACAAAGTCAAATTGTATGGCAATATTTGAATGAAGATCAACCCTTTTTTGTTTGTTTTCAAATCTGCCATATATAGTAAAAATTGAAAAACGGCCCTAACTTTGTTTTTTGATTAGCGTTCCAGAATTGGAAATTGAATGAACGAAAGGTACACGGGTTCATGTACCTTCCCGTTCATTCTTTTTCCAATTCTTGAATAATAATCAAAAAACAAATTCCGGGCCATTTTTTTACATTTTCATTTCTGAAACAAAAGTTGGACAACTATTTAATGACACTTTTTTAAAACGAAAACTGCTAAACAAAGGTGTTAGTGTTATGCTAAAACCATGCTAAACGCCAAGGAAAGGCTAAAATACTGCTTCAATTTGTCATCACACATATAAACACGCATTTTTTAATTTTGGATAAACATGAATTGGATTTTTGTGTTTACCTGGAAAAACAAAAATCCATAAAAGGAAAACAGCACAAAGTCAAATTGTATGGCAATATTTGAATTTGAACCCTGTTTTGTTTGTTTTCAAATCTGCCATATATAGTAAAAATCAAAAAACGGCCCTAACTTTGATTTTTGATTAGCATTCCAGAATTGGAAATAGAATGAACGAAAGTTGTTAGCGTAGCTAATTTGTGTACCTTCCCGTTCATTCTTTTTCCAATTCTTGAATAATAATCAAAAAACAAATTCCGGGCCATTTTTTTACATTTTCATTTCTGAAACAAAAGTTGGACAACTATTTAATGACACTTTTTTAAAATGACAATAGGACTCCTGCTGAACAAAGGTGTTAGCATTATGCTAACAAAAAATATGCTAAATGTTAAAGAAAAGCTAAAATACTGCTTCCGGTTCAATTTGTCAACACACAGATAACAATGCATTTTTGCATTTTGGATGAATATATATTCGATGTTTGTGTTTATCTGGAAAAATAAAAATCCATAAAAGGAAATCAGCACAAAAATCACATTTTATGGCAATAATTTAATGAAAAATCAACCCTTTTTGGTTTGTTTTAAAATTTGCCGTATATATAATAACAATCGAAAAACGGCCCTAATTTTGTTTTTTGATTTGCTTTTCACAATTGGAAATAGGATGAACGGAAGGTACACGGACCAATCGTACTCAAACAGAACAGGTAAGTGTACCTAATGTTGTGTCCCGCCTGGAGATCCCCTTTATGGGATAACTAACTGACAAACATCGATAGCTAATTCCTCCATACTACAAATTCATACATCTATGATCATATCGACCCAAATATAAGTCTGGAAAAATCATATTTTAGGTCTGTTTTAAAGATGTACTGTATACTGTACATGCAAACCTACAAAGTCAGAGCTTTTCTGCTTGTCACTCACATGACTTACAAAAAACAAACCATTCTTAAACAAACAAACAAAAAATCCACACGTGATCCTGCCCATAGTCCAAACCTCAAACCTAACCCTTATTTAAAACCTAACTCTAAACCTCACACCTAACACACGATGTTTTGTATTTTTTACAAAAGCTGATCCTGGGAAAACAAAGGTCGTCTTATATATTTGGGTCAATACGGAAATGTAGTTTTTTCCCCCCCAATATATTATGATATACATGTATTCAGAAGAATGACTCTACTGGGATATTATTGGCTACAAAAATGTACATACATTACATATATATGTAATGTATGTACATACATATGTACATACATGTATGAACATATGTATGTACATATGTACGTACATATGTACATATTTATGTACATACATGTGTGTACATATAGTATGTACATATGCATGTACATACATACATTCATATGTACATTTGTATGTACATATACATACATATTTCAACAAACAAAAACTTCACATTAGGAACCTCCAAAATAGCTCGGTTCACTTGTATGTACATACATGTATGTACATATGTATGTTTATGAATGTACGTATGTACATACATGTGTATGTATGTACATACATGTATGTATATACATACGTACATACATGTATGTACATATGTATGTGCATACATGTATGTACATATGTACATGCATACATGTATGTACATACATACGTACATAAATGTATGTACATATGTATGTACACACATGTATGTACATATGCATATACCTACATGTATGTACATATGCATGAAAATACATATGTACATGCATACATATGTATATACATTCATATGTTCAAACATATGTATGTACATATACATGCATATTTAAACAAACAAAAACTTCACTTTGAGAACCTCCAAAATAGCTGGGTTCACTTGTATGTACATGTATGTACATATGTACAAATGTATGTTTATGTATGTACATACATATGTGTGTACATAACTTTATGTAAATGCATATGTACATACATGTATGTACATACATACATATGTATGCATGTATATATGTATGTTCGTACATATGTACACACATATATATGTACATATGTACGTAGGTATACATACATATTTAAACAAACAAAAACTTCACATTGAGAACCTCCAAAATAGCTCTGTTCACTTGTATGTACATGTATGTTCATATATATGTACATACATGTATGTACATATGTATGTACATATGTACATACATACGTATGTATGCACATACATATGTATGTATGTACATACATATGTATGTACATAGATTTATGTACATACATACATGTATGTACATACATACATATGTATGCATGTACATATGTTTGTGCGTACATATGTACAAACATATGTATCTACATATGTATGTACATATACATACATATTTAAACAAACAAAAACTTCCCATTCGGGACCTCCAAAATAGCTCGGTTCACTTGTTGGCATTTTACCCCCAGGCCACCTGTTGTATAAACTAACATAAAGATGTCAGATTAAAGCAGGACAAATATTAATAAACATGTTCGTACGTCTCCGGAGTCTTCTTTGCATGCCTCTCTCTCTCTCAAGGCCAAAATACAACTAACTGCTTCTATGCATTAATGTGTTCACGGACGGGAGATAAGACGTGTGAGATTTACATCGGAGACTTCCTGAATAAATAACACTTACTGTAATCCCCGCAGTTTATGAGTGCCTGTTTGTTTTCAGAATAAAAGCTCGTGCTCGACCATACCTCAGACAGGTTTGACTGTGACGATGTCGGCGTATTTATACATACGCTGCAAATAACCGTAAAGCAAGGCTCCGTTCGTAGCACAGGAGGCGTCCTGGCTGGTATCCCAGCACTGCTAATACCATCCTTCTTACGCAGGGTTTAAGTCTCTTCTATGTGCCTTTAATGCCAGTTTAGGACTCGGTAATGCGTGACATTGTTTTGGTTCGGCGTGATGATGATGAAACCCCGGAATCTGTGTGGGATTAGAGTGTCAGAGCGCGGATTGTTCTTCTCAAATGCGCAAATTTAGTCACCGAATTGCCACGTCCAAGCTGGGAGTAGAGCGAAACCACATTGAAATCATCTCACTAAGCGTACTTAGCGATATTACTCAGCATTAGACTTCCGTATCGCCTCACAATTGCGTTTGCTTCAAGTTGCTTCAAGCCTGTAGAAGCCTCGGAGCAACACAACAAACAAACCAAGGTAAATACCTCCGTTAATGGTTAGCAACGGATTACATTGTTTTATTTTGATTGGTTTAGCCTTCCATTATGTTAGCATGCCACTTCCTGGTTGATAGACAATAGAATTCTTGGGTGCACTCTCGCAAGCTAGTTAACTAACCATGAAGCTACCACATAAAGTGCTCGGAGCTCAGCGAAGGGAGCAAACAGACCCTGAAATCTGCTTTGCAAGTGTCGCCCATGTATGAAGCGACTTTCTACATTTAAAAATATACTGTGTACTACAATAGAACTTATTTGTGTCGACGCGCCTCACACTGGCTGAGCCACAACGTAAGCGATTGCCGACATAACCAAAACGGAAAACACGGTTACTTGCGACTTTTGCCAGGGACATAAGAAGAATTTGGTTGCCGTGGTCAAATCCCGGCTAATACTGACATGCTTTTATTTTGAAGCTTTCTGTGCATTGACCAGGAAGCCCCTATGGGCACATTTAACACTACTGCGAAAACATGTCGACATAAACGGACTGGATTCATCATAGAAACGACCCATTTGAATCTCAAATTGTATGTTGACAAGTAATAAGAAGAACACAGTTGACCCGGACTTGATGAGTTTGTTGACATAGACGGGTTGTAAACATAAACCGGACTGACTCTAAACAGGTTCTACTGTAGTTTTGTAGGCATCACGTTACCACAACACTGATTGTTTGTGCTATTAGGACTTGAACACAGAATCCTTTGTTGACGCCCTTCAGATGTTCAGAATGTGCATTGGCACCCGACGACAAATCTTCATTTCTGGCTGGGATTGCATTTCAGGGGAGGTAGCTTCCTGCTTTAGTTCAGTTTTTACAAGGAACACTCAGGTGGTACGAGGACCGAAAACCTCAAAACCGACACCTTGACGAATGGCACTAGTTCAAATGGACACAACTGTGACTCCACCACTGCTAGACCCCTTGTCCAGGTCCTCCATGACCAAGTCCTGCTCGGTGACACGGTGGACTCGCCTGGAGCTGGTCTTCTCCAAGCTGTTTAGAGAAATAGGCTCCAGGGTTGTCTGTACGTTATTCGCCGGCAGCACGGAGTTGGTCTGCAACCTGTGCGAGTAGGTCTTCCTCCGCTGGCCGTCGGCAGTACACAGGCTGAACTTGAAGACCGCCTGAAATCCCCGCCGGAAGTTCTCGTTGAAGAACCCGTAGATGATGGGATTGACGCTGCTGTTGAAGAAGGCGAGCCAGTGGGCGAAGGGGTAGATGTAGATGTTTATGATCCTGTACTGCTGCTCGGTGAGCCGGGCGTAGTCGCTCAGCATCATGAGAGTCCACAGAGGCAGCCAGGAGAGGATGAAGAGAAAGGCAACGATGAGGAGCATCTTGATCACTCGCTGCTTCTTCTTGGACACAGTGTGGCGGTTGTCGTGGCCCGGCTTGCCCCCTGTCGGCATGGCCGTCTTAAAGAGCGTGATTCCGATGCGGGCGTACATGATCACGATGAGGGACAGCGGTGCCAGGTAAATGTTGGCGAATAAAACAGTGGTGTAGATCTTCCGCATGTCCTGGTTGGGCCAGTTCTCCCTGCACCAGTAAAAAGGAGTTGTTTTGTTGTCGTAGCCCAGCAGCACCTGGATGCTCTGCTCCTGAGTCACTTGGAGCATCACACCAGATGGACACATGATGGATATGGCCAGGACCCAGATGATGACTATGATCAAGGAGGCGGTGGATATGGTCAACTTTTGCTTGAATGGGTAAACGATGCAACGGAACCTGCAAAGGGACAAAGAGACAGTGAATGAATAGAGTGCAGATATCCAACATAAACCAACCTTGGGTACAAGAATGTAATAATTTGTAGGAGTTGGTTCTTCAATGTCCTCTGCCCACTGTGCAGTTTGGAAAGAGTTGCCCAAGTTTTTCTTTACAGTTGAATTTGGACTCTTTCACTCCGCACTCACTAAGGAAACAATTCAGCGACCAAGGAAATCAATTCACAAGCCAGAAATTGAACGCAAGCCACTTTGGTGAGAACCAGGAATCTAAAGCTCTATACCGTATTAAAAGTTAAAGTTAAAGGTGAGGTGGAAGCTTATTTGGTTTGTATTGTAAATATTTATTTCGAACATGTTTAAAAAAAAAAGAATAAAAGGAAACCCACAACAAAACAACAACAAAAATGAATAGAAGAAAATGGTAAAACAAAGAACAACATAGTGATTTTTCGAACATGTGTGCAGTTAGAATATTCTAACATATCTGAAAAGCAGCAGGAATAATTAATTCTACCCATTTCCTCTCTGGAAATAATTTCGAACACAGTTGTTCACTTCCTTTTTCGATCTTAAACACAACAACAATGAATGAATATTAACAATATCAATACATGTCATGATTAGGTCGTTTTTTATTTAATTTACTGATTGATTTACATTATTTACTGAATATGTGATAGAATGTATGTCATTTATCAATCAAGTTCGAGATTTGTATCAGTATTCTTCTTCCTTGTACTTTGTAAACACTTTGCGTTTGAACAATTTCCCAAACTGGATCACGTCAGTACATTGTTTGACTTCTTTGCTTAATCCATTCTATTATTTAATTCCACATACTGATATGCTAAAGATCTTCAGTGTTGTTAAAATCTGGTGACTTTGAAGTTTGGTGCTTAACAAAGTGATAACTCAGACATTGGCAGATTGTGAGCATTACCTGTCAAGCCTTTCAGTCAAGGTTGACTTAGACCAATATCAAAAAGTAGTTTCCATACTGGGAGTCGTACCAAGATTGCCTTTGTGAAAACCAGGAATCCTCACTGCTAGACCATATGGGAGTAAGAACTCATAGAACATAACATCTGGACTCAAAACTTAGATTTGAGTTAAATGCCTAACAAAAGGGAAACTCAGACATTGGCTAAAAGGGGGCATTACCTTTCAAGTCTTTCGGTCAAAAGATGCCTTAGGTAGTTAAAGAACATCTTAAGATGTAAATTGACTGGTGGGCATGAATGTTCCAGCCCTTAGGTTAAAGTTCGCTGTTAGACAATCCAAGCATATAGATCCCACACATCAACAATGAAAACCTGGTGACTCTGAAGTTAGGTACTTAACAAAGTGGTAACTCAGACAATGGTAGATTGTGAGCATTACCTGGCAAGCCTGTCAGTCAAAGGTTGCCATAGACCAATATGAAAAATTTGTTCCCATACCGGGAGTCAAACCCAGGGCGCCTGGGTGAAAACCAGGAATCCTAACTGCTAGACCATATGGGAGCCTCTGGAACTTCTGACATTGGCTGGAAAGAGGGCACCAATATTCAAGGCTTCCGGTCAAAAGATGCCTTAGGTATGTAAAGAAAATCTGAAGATGTAAAGTCACTGGTGGGCATGAACGTTCCAGCCCTTCAGTTAAAGCTCGCTGTTAGACAATTCAAGTATATAGATCCCACACATCAACAATAAATATCAGGTGACTTTGAAGTTAGGTGCTTAACAAAGTAGTAATTCAGACAATGGCATATTGTGTGAGTTACTGAGTTATTGCATTGCTTGGCAAGCCTTTCAGTCAAAGGTTGTCTTTGACCAATATGAAAAACTAGCTCCCATACCGGGAGTCGAACCCAGGCCGCCTGGGTGAAAACCAGGAATCCTCACCGCTAGACCATATGGGATCATCTGGGGATTCTGACATTCGCTGAAAAGAGGGTACCAACATTCAGGGCTTCCGGTCAAAAGATGCCTTAGGTAGGTAAAGAGAATCTCAAGATGTAAATTCACTGGTGGGCAAGAACGTTCCAGCCCTTCAGTTAAAGGTAGCTGTTAGACAATCCAAGCATATAGATCCCACACATCAACAATGAAAACATGGTGACTCTGAAGTTAGGTGCTTAACAAGGTGGTAACTCAGACGACGGCAGATTGTAAGCATTACCTGGCAAGCCTGTCAGTCAAAGGTTGCCTTAGACCGATATGAAAATTTAGTTCCCATACCAGGAGTCAAACCCGGGCCGCCTGGGTGAAAACCAGGAATCCTCACCGCTAGACCATATGGGAGCCTCTGGGACTTCAGACATTGGCTGAAATGAGGGCACCAACATTCAAGGCTTCCGGTCAAAAGATGCCTTAGGTAGGTAAAGAGAATCTGAAGATGTAAATTCACTGGTGGGCATGAACGTTTCAGCCCTTCAGTTGAAGGTCGGTGTTAGACAATTCAAGTATATAGATCCCACACATCAACAATGAATATCAGGTGACTTTGAAGTTAGGTGCTTAACAAAGTGGTAACTCAGACAATGGCAGATTGTGAACATTACCTGGCAAGCCTGTCAGTCAACGGTTGCATTAGATAGACCAATATGAAAAATTTGTTCCCATACCGCGAGTTGAAGCTGGGCTGCCTGGGTGAAAACCAGGAATCCTCACCGCTAGACCATATGGGAGCCTGTTAAACATCAGACATTGGCTGAAAAGAGGGCACCAACATTCAGGGATTTCGGTCAAAAGACGCCTTAGGTAGTTAAAGGAAATCTCAAAATGTAAATTCACTGGTGGGCATGAACGTTCCAGCCCTTCAGTTAAAGGTCGCTGTTAGACAATTCAAGTATATAGATCCCACACATCAACAATGAATATAAGGTGACTTTGAAGATAGGTGCTTAACAAAGTAGTAAATCAGACAATGGCATATTGTGTGAGTTACTGAGTTATTGCATTGCTTGGCAAGCCTTTCAGTCAAAGGTTGCCTTTGACCAATATGAAAAACTAGTTCCCATACCGGGAGTCGAACCCAGGCCGCTTGGGTGAAAACCAGGAACCCTCACCGCTAGACCATATGGGTTGCGCTGGGACTTCTGACATTGGCTGAAAAGAGGGTACCAACATTCAGGGCTTCCGGTCAAAAGATGCCTTAGGTAGGTAAAGAGAATCTCAAGATGTAAATGCACTGGTGGGCATGAACGTTCCAGCCCTTCAGTTAAAGGTCGCTGTTAGACAATCTAAGCATATAGATCCCACACATCAACAATGAAAACATGGTGACTCTGAAGATAGGTACTTAACAAAGTGGTAACTCAGACAATGGCAGATTGTGAGCATTACCTGGCAAGCCTTTCAGTCAAAGGTTGCCTTCGATATGAAAATTTAGTTCCCATACCAGGAGTCCAACCCCGGCCGCCTGGGTGAAAACCAGGACTCCTCACCGCTAGACCATATGGGAGCCTCTGGGATTTCAGACATTGGCTGAAAAGAGGGCACCAACATTCAAGGCTTCCGGTCAAAAGATGTCTTAGGTAGGTAAAGAGAATCTGAAGATGTAAATTCACTGGTGGGCATGAACGTTCCAGCCCTTCAGTTAAAGGTCGGTGTTAGACAATTCAAGTATATAGATCCCACACATCAACAATGAATATCAGGTGACTTTGAAGTTAGGTGCTTAACAAAGTGGTAACTCAGACAATGGCAGATTGTGAGCATTACCTGGCAAGCCTGTCAGTCAAAGGTTGCCTTAGATAGACCAATATGAAAAATGTGGTCCCATACCGGGAGTCGAAGCCGGGCTGTCTGGGTGAAAACCAGGAATCCTCACCGCTAGACCATAAGGGAGCCTGGGAAACATCAGAAATGGCTGAGAAGAGGGCACCAACATTCAGGGATTTCGGTCAAAAGATGCCTTAGGTAGTTAAAGGAAATCTCAAAATGTAAATTCACTGGTGGGCATGAACGTTCCAGCCCTTTAGTTAAAGGTCGCTGTTAGACAATTCAAGTATATAGATCCCACAAATCAACAAAGAATATCAGGTGACTTTGAAGTTAGGTGCTTAACAAAGTACTAATTCAGACAATGGCATATTGTGTGAGTTACTGAGTTATTGCATTGCTTGGCAAGCCTTTCAGTCAAAGGTTGCCTTTGACCAATATGAAAAACTAGTTCCCATACCGGGAGTCGAACCCGGGCCGCCTGGGTGAAAACCAGGAATCCTCACCGCTAGACCATATGGGAGCCTCTGGGCCTTCTGACATTCGCTGAAAAGAGGGCACCAACATGCAGGGCTTCCGGTCAAAAGATGCCTTAGGTAGGTAAAGAGAATCTCAAGATATAAATTCACTGGTGGGCATGAACGTTCCAGCTCTTCAGTTAAAGGTAGCTGTTAGACAATCCAAGCATATAGATCCCACACATCAACAATGAAAACATGGTGACTCTGAAGTTAGGTACTTAACAAGGTGGTAACTCAGACAATGGCAGATTGTGAGCATTACCTGGCAAGCCTGTCAGTCAAAGGTTGCCTTAGATAGACCTATATGAAAAATGTGTTCCCATACCGGGAGTCGAAGCCGGGCTGTCTGGGTGAAAACCAGGAATCCTCACCACTAGACCATAAGGGAGACTGGTAAGCATCTGACATTCGCTGAAAAGAGGGTACCAACATTCAGGACTTCCGGTCAAAAGATGCCTTAGGTAGGTAAAGAGAATCTCAAGATGTAAATTCACTGGTGGGCATGAACGTTCCAGCCCTTCAGTTAAAGGTAGCTGTTAGACAATCCAAGCATATAGATCCCACACATCAACAATGAAAACATGGTGACTCTGAAGTTAGGTACTTAACAAGGTGGTAACTCAGACAATGGCATATTGTGAGCATTACCTGGCAAGCCTTTCAGTCAAAGGTTGCCGTTGACCAATATGAAAAATTAGTTCCCATTCCGGCAGTCGAACCCAGGACACCTGGGTGAAAATCAGGAATCCTCACCGCTAGACCATACGGGAGCCTCTGGGGCTTCAGACATCGGCTGAAAAGAGGGCACCAACATTCAAGGCTTCCGGTCAAAGGATGCCTTAGGTAGGTAAAGAGAATCCTCACCGCTAGACCATATGAGAGCCTCTGGGACTTCAGACATCGGCTGAAAAGAGGGCACCAACATTCAAGGCTTCCGGTCAAAAGATGCCTTAGGTAGGTAAAGAGAATCTCAAGATGTAAATTCACTGGTGGGCGTGAACGTTCCAGCCCTTCAGTTAAAGGTCGCTGTTAGACAATCCAAGCATATAGATCCCACAGATCAACAATGAAAACATGGTGACTCTGAAGAAAGGTACTTAACAAAGTGGTAACTCAGACAATGGCAGATTGTGAGCATTACCTGGCAAGCCTTTCAGTCAAAGGTTGCCTTAGACCGATATGAAAATTTAGTTCCCATACCGGGAGTCGAACCCGGGCCGCCTGGGTGAAAACCAGGAATCCTCACCGCTAGACCATATGGGAGCCTCTGGGATTTCAGACATTGGCTGGAAAGAGGGCACCAACATTCAAGGCGTCCGGTCAAAAGATGCCTTAGGTAGGTAAAGAGAATCTGAAGATGTAAATTCACTGGTGGGCATGAACGTTCCAGCCCTTCAGTTAAAGGTCGGTGTTAAACAATTCAAGTATATAGATCCCACACATCAACAATGAATATCAGGTGACTTTGAAGTTAGGTGCTTAACAAAGTGGTAACTCAGACAATGGCAGATTGTGAGCATTACCTGGCAAGCCTGTCAGTCAAAGGTTGCCTTAGATAGACCAATATGAAAAATGTGGTCCCATACCGGGAGTCGAAGCCGGGCTGTCTGGGTGAAAACCAGGAATCCTCACCGCTAGACCGTAAGGGAGCCTGGTAAACATCACAAATGGCTGAAAAGAGGGAACCAACATTCAGGGATTTCGGTCAAAAGATGCCTTAGGTAGTTAAAGGAAATCTCAAAATGTAAATTCACTGGTGGGCATGAACGTTCCAGCCCTTTAGTTAAAGGTCGCTGTTAGACAATTCAAGTATATAGATCCCACACATCAACAAAGAATATCAGGTGACTTTGAAGTTAGGTGCTTAACAAAGTAGTAATTCAGACAATGGCATATTGTGTGAGTTACTGAGTTATTGCATTGCTTGGCAAGCCTTTCAGTCAAAGGTTGCCTTAGACCGATATGAAAATTTAGTTCCCATACCGGGAGTCGAACCCGGGCCGCCTGGGTGAAAACCAGGAATCCTCACCGCTAGACCATATGGGATGCCCTGGGACCTCTGACATTCGCTGAAAAGAGGGTACCAACATTCAAGGCTTCCGGTCAAAAGATGCCTTAGGTAGGTAAAGAGAATCTCAAGATGTAAATTCACTGGTGGGCATGAACGTTCCAGCCCTTCAGTTAAAGGTAGCTGTTAGACAATCTAAGCATATAGATCCCACACATCAACAATGAAAACATGGTGACTCTGAAGATAGGTACTTAACAAAGTGGTAACTCAGACAATGGCAGATTGTGAGCATTACCTGGCAAGCCTTTCAGTCAAAGGTTGCCTTAGACCGATATGAAAATTTAGTTCCCATACCGGGAGTCGAACCCGGGCCGCCTGGGTGAAAACCAGGAATCCTCACCGCTAGACCATATGGGAGCCTCTGGGATGTCAGACATTGGCTGAAAAGAGGGCACCAACATTCAAGGTTTACGGTCAAAAGATGCCTTAGGTAGGTAAAGAGAATCTGAAGATGTAAATTCACTGGTGGGCATGAACGTTCCAGGCCTTCAGTTGAAGGTCGCTGTTAGACAATTCAAGTATATAGATCCCACACATCAACAATGAATATCAGGTGACTTTGAAGTTAGGTGCTTAAAAAAGTGGTAACTCAGGCAATGGCAGATTGTGAGCATTACTTGGCAAGCCTGTCAGTCAAAGGTGGCCTTAGATAGACCAATATGAAAAATGTGTTCCCATACCGGGAATCGAAGCCGGGCTGCCTGGGTGAAAACCAGGAATCCTCACCACTAGACCAAAAGGGAGACTGGTAACCATCAGACATTGGCTGAAAAGAGGGCACCAACATTCAGGGATTTCGGTCAAAAGATGCCTTAGGTAGTTGAAGGAAATCTCAAAATGTAAATTCACTGGTGGGCATGAACGTTCCAGCCCTTCAGTTAAAGGTCGCTGTTAGACAATTCAAGTATATAGATTCCACACATCAACAATGAATATAAGGTGACTTTGAAGTTAGGTGCTTAACAAAGTAGTAATTCAGACAATGGCATATTGTGTGAGTTACTGAGTTATTGCATTGCTTGGTAAGCCTTTCAGTCAAAGGTTGCCTTTGACCAATATGAAAAACTAGTTCCCATACCGGGAGTCCAACCCAGGCCGCCTGGGTGAAAACCAGGAATCCTCACCGCTAGACTATATGGGATACTCTGGGACCTCTGACATTCGCTGAAAAGAGGGTACCAACATTCAGGGCTTCCGGTCAAAAGATGCCTTAGGTAGGTAAAGAGAATCTCAAGATGTAAATTCGCTGGTGGGCGTGAACGTTCCAGCCCTTCAGTTAAAGGTCGCTGTTAGACAATCTAAGCATATAGATCCCACACATCAACAATGAAAACATGGTCAAAAGATGCCTTAGGTAGGTAAAGAGAATCTCAAGATGTAAATTCACTGGTGGGCATGAACGTTTCAGCCCTTCAGTTAAAGGTAGCTGTTAGACAATCCAAGCATATAGATCCCACACATCAACAATGAAAACATGGTGACTCTGAAGATAGGTACTTAACAAAGTGGTAACTCAGACAATGGCAGATTGTGAGCATTACCTGGCAAGCCTTTCAGTCAAAGGTTGCCTTAGACCAATATGAAAATTTAGTTCCCATACCGGGAGTCGAACCCGGGCCGCCTGGGTGAAAACCAGGAATCCTCACCGCTAGACCATATGGGAGCCTCAAAGGGCCTCAACTTTCAAGGCTTTCGGTCATAAGATCCCTTAGGCAGTTAAAGGACATCTCAAGATACATTGACTGGTGGGCATAAACGGTCCAGCTCTTCAGGTAAAGACCATTACTGGATACTCAACAAATACATTTCTTAAAAATCAAACAGGGAAATCTAGTGACAACCAGAACTTACCACTGGACTACATATGTTACAAAAGCTCAACTTCCTGATTACTTCCTTTTTTGTCTTTATGTGTGAGGTCTGTAACAGATAAAAAAAACATCTTAAGGTTTGTATTTGTGTACCAGCGGGTATTAACTGGCAAGCCTCTCAGCCTCTGGCTTGCAGCACCTTCACTTTGAAGATTTTATCTGCGGCTAGGGATTTGTTCCTTAGCAAGTCTAAATGTGATGACACCGAAAAATGTTATTACAGCGAAGGAGAAGGCACTCGTTTATAACTCTGAAACTCCCAGAGTGCTCAGCACATATTCCAAGACAAGGTAAAATGCATTTTGTTTTTTGTTTTTTGACAGCACCGAGACTTGTGTCCGTGCGCGTGTTCAGAGTTGACATTTACGCTTGCTGTAATGTTGTTGTGATTGGATAAAAACGAGATTGTTGCGATATCACCCTCTTGTTATGTAGGGACTTTTGTTGAAGCCAGAATCAGTTATTCATGAACTCTGTTTCACTACATGAACGGTTGGCGAAACACGCTGAAGAACCAATTAAGTTTTTATATCAAGGGTCCACCGTAGTTCAAACGTATATCTGTCAGTAGCCTTTTTATGGAAACGCTGAAAACTGTCATATGGATGACGAGGAAAAGACGCAGTCGAAGTGAAGGCACGTAAATAAGACCGCTCACAAAACCGCCCACACTGAAGAGACGGTCAGAAAGCGGCTTGAAGGTGATCTGTAAAACATCATCTTTGCAAAATTTTGACCAAAGAACCACCATTACATGTTATGTAGACCGCAAGGAACGTTAACGTTTTCAGGCAGAGCACAATGATTTAAGGACAAGCTTTTAGAACATTTAGGAAGGAGTTATGCTCTTCAACTGACATTTCTACAGCTCACTGTGCACATCATAGCTGTCTATGCACTGAAACATTCAAATCGCATCTTGATCAAGTACTTGACAGACATGCAAGATGACTGTGACTTTTCTCCAAGCTCCCAAATGTCCTTTCCAATTGTGCCAGACACCCTGCGGTAATGTCAAAGTGTGATAGAGTGACAAGAACTAGCAACCGGGTCTTAGAACGGTAGCGTTCCTGTCAAGTCTGTAGTTCTGAGAGCTGCTTTCACTCCCCTAACGTCTGCTAAACCTCTGGCTGGGCGACTGATCGCCTCCACACTTTTGTAGCTTTTCAAAATGCTACCAAAGATGACAAAGCAGGATTAGCATCAAACTTCTGTCACCTCGTGTGATGAGGTAATGAACATTATTGCAAAGTGTGGAACTGTAAAACAAAATTTTCGTGAGCTTGTTGTTGTTCAGAGTACATAAAAAACTTTGCCCCAACTTTCTTGCAATGTAAAGTTTCTCAGCCTGTGTCCACAATCTGTTGGTCTTAATTAAACAAGACCATTGTCTCTTGGCATGCTGGGCAACTTATAACCATGACAGTGAAACATTACCCCACCTTACCAGGAAATAATGATCTGGCGAAGAAACCCAGTGATTGTTCTCCAGAGAGTGGAGATAAGACTGTTGTCATTAATTCAACTAAACACTATAGTCTGGGATCCTGGTTTTTAAACTTTGGATGTAACGGTTTCGTACACACTACGGTTTTAAGCTCAAATTTTGGTAGGTACCAAAGAAAACACAAAAATGCTAAGCTTTTGTGTAAACAGCTAAAATATATATATATATTTTTTAAAGAAAACCTTTTAAAATTTTTGCTGCACTGAATTTGTTTACAAAGTAGTAGGCCTCTTTACCAGACCGAATGTTCCGTATAGATAAATTGGATTACAGATACATTTACTATTCTCTACTGATGACTTCATCAATCACGAGTTGGGTTTATCCCCTCTCACACTCTTCATTAGCGAGACCTTTTGGATAATTAAATGCTTCGAACTCCAAAAAAAACGACTGCAATAAATGCTGAATGCTCCATTCTGAACAAACAAACAAACACTCAAGGGGTGTTATGTAACTGTGGAGAAAACCGGACTAAGGTTGTTTTTACAGTGGTTCACAGCACCCATTTTGTACATAGCACATTTGGAACCCCAGCTAAGGAGGTACTAGAAATAATACCTTGTATCGGCCTGTGGCCAATTTAGAGGCAACTATTGTAGGCAGAGTGGGTACCATGCAGTGAAAAAGCTCTACTTAAAGGTCAGTATACATCTCATACGCCATTGCAGCTATTGAAGTATGTCACTAATTACCTTTGCCATGAGGTTATGTAATTGTTAAGGTTTGTTAGCTTGTCTTTCAGTTAGTTAGTTAGTTTTTTCCCAAGATGGCGCTGCTGTAGTGGCTGCCGTTGGCAGGAGCTCTGTGCTCCTGTGTTATCCTTTTGTGGTCCTTATGTTTCCCTCTAGTTTTCATGTGTATTTTTTTGCCTTTTTATTCGGGACCCTTTGGGACTGTGTGACAATGGGTGTCTCTTTCGCGACTTCTGTGGTGCTTTTTTGTGAACTTCTGGATCTGTCTCCCGGGAGCCTTTTGGCCACGGATACCAACTGCTGGGTCTCTGCCACACCAGAGTCCGTTTGGAGAGACCGGAGGAGATGCGGATGAAGAGACAGGGCTGCGGAGCTGGCGCTGAGCGCCGGGACGGACAAGCTTCACAGTGTCTCGGCTGAATGAGCGTGTATCGGACACCTCGGTGTCCTTAGACACATCCTCGCTCTGGCCGAGAGTTGGTGGTCGGCTGAGGGTGGACTCGGCTCTCTTGGTTGCTTTGTCTCAGGCCAAGCTTACCCCACCCCAGCAGACGATGGCGTGGAACACCGCAGAGGCCACCACAGTGTATATGTTTTTTTTTGTTGTTTTACTTTTGTAGTTGTATGTAGAAATGGCTGGTTGCATCAGCTCTGCTCTTTTAATTTTTTAATGTCCTTTGTGTTCTTTATTTATTGATGTTTCCCTCTTACACACATGCTTATGTGTGCTATGTCTATGAGTTGCTTTTCTCCCTTGGCCTC
The DNA here is from genome assembly GCF_033978785.1 of Entelurus aequoreus. Lineage (NCBI taxonomy): Eukaryota > Metazoa > Chordata > Actinopteri > Syngnathiformes > Syngnathidae > Entelurus > Entelurus aequoreus. Next base: position 17,311,968 of record NC_084747.1, on the reverse strand, counting down.
AGTCTGGACCCCTTCTTCACGGGCCCAGGCTTAGACTGAATATTTATTTTCTCCCCCACTCTCCTCCCCAGCGTTTACCTGTTTCTCACCTTTTTTGTAAGGGGCACCGGAAGTTGGCAGACCCGTCAGCGATCCTGTTCTGTCTCCCTGTAATGTTGGTCTGATCTTGAATGAGATTGTGCTGAAAATCTTAATTTCCCCTCAGGGATTATTCAAGTATTTCTGACTCTGATTGATCAAAAATTTATGGGAAAATCTTAGGAAACTTTAGGTTAATGTCTGAAAAGGGAATGTGATAAGATTTTCCAGACCATTTCTACAGTACGAGGCAGAACTTCTCTGTGTTCATGCCAGCAACTGTGCCTCCATCCACAGAGACAAAGAGACTGCGAGACTGTAAGGAGGGTTCATTCTGTTTTTTTGTTTTTTTTTTCGCTACAAAGTAAAAGCACCCAGGTGGAAAACAGTGATTTCTCCTACAGCCTGTTTGGGAGCGACAGAGAAACAAAACAGACACAGCAATTTCAATTATCCTTGGATTAATTATCTTTGCCAGGGGTTTGTTTCTTCCTGCCTGTCTGTTAGTTTGCAACATAGCTCAAAAGCTTATTGGCGGGTTTTGATAAAACGTTCAATAATTGTCAGAAAAGGGATTTGCACAAGTGATTACGTTTTAAAGGTAATCTGGATCAGTCTGAATTTGAGATTTGTTTAAAGGATTCTTCACTGTTGGACTCGTTGGAAGCAGATCAGAATCATATCCATATTTAAGTGTTACTTCTTTCTAAAAACTCCTATAGTCATATTTACATCAGGTAATGTCTCGTGTGGTACAAAGTGCTTGGATTCGAGTGTCCTTGGTTAGAGTCAGAGCGCTGTCTTTGTTGAGACTGCCATTACATTCCTAAGATAAGGAGCACAGCTAGACTGGGGAAACAGCAGGTGGGGGGGGGGACAGGAGAAGGAGGAAGTAGACAGGAGTTCCGGGGTTTTGGTAGACCGATCTGGACCGGGCTAGGGAACGCTTGGGTGCTGGGTTCGTCTCAGGTTTGTCCTCTAAGCTTTGAGAATAAACTACAAAATACCAACTATTGCCTGGAGATTGAATATAAACATCAGCGTATTGCCATAAAAAAAATCTGGGAGAGACTAGCAATTTGAATTCCCCATTGGAGAAATGCTGGTCGACGCAACAGAATATAGGGAGGTCTGCACTCTCTAAATTAGACTTGTACAAACCCCGTTTCCATATGAGTTGGGAAATTGTGCTAGATGTAAATATAAACGGAATACAATGATTTGCAAATCCTTTTCAACCCATATTCAATTGAATGCACTACAAAGACAAGATATTTGATGTTCAAACTCATAAACTGTATTTTTTTTTTGCAAATAATATTTAACTTAGAATTTCATGGCTGCAACACGTGCCAAAGTAGTTGGGAAAGGGCATGTTCACCACTGTGTTACATGGCCTTTCCTTTTAACAACACTCAGTAAACGTTTGGGAACTGAGGAGACACATTTTTGAAGCTTCTCAGGTGGAATTCTTTCCCATTCTTGCTTGATGTACAGCTTAAGTTGTTCAACAGTCCGGGGGTCTCCCTTGTGCTATTTTAGGCTTCATAATGCGCCACACATTTTCAATGGGAGACAGGTCTGGACTACAGGCAGGCCAGTCTAGTACCCGCACTCTTTTACTATGAAGCCACGTTGATGTAACACGTGGCTTGGCATTGTCTTGCTGAAATAAGCAGGGGCGTCCATGGTAACGTTGCTTGGATGGCAACATATGTTGCTCCAAAACCTGTATGTACCTTTCAGCATTAATGGCGCCTTCACAGATGTGTAAGTTACCCATGTCTTGGGCACTAATACACCCCCATACCATCACACATGCTGGCTTTTCAGCTTTGTGCCTATAACAATCCGGATGTTTCTTTTCCTCTTTGGTCCGGAGGACACGATATCCACAATTTCCAAAAACAGTTTAAAATGTGGTCTCGTCAGACCACAGAACACTTTTACACTTTGTGTCAGTCCGTCTTAGATGAGCTCAGGCCCAGCGAATCCGACGACGTTTCTGGGTGTTGTTGATAAACGGTTTTCGCCTTGCATAGGAGAGTTTTAACTTGCACTTACAGATGTGGCGACCAACTGTAGTTACTGACAGTGGGTTTCTGAAGTGTTCCTGAGCCCATGGGGTGATATCCTTTACACACTGATGTCGCTTGTTGATGCAGTACAGCCTGAGGGATCGAAGGTCACGGGCTTAGCTGCCTACGTGCAGTGATTTCTCCAGATTCTCTGAACCCTTTGATGATATTACGGAGCGTAGATGGTGAAATCCCTAAATTCCTTGCAATAGCTGGTTGAGAAAGGTTTTTCTTAAACTGTTCAACAATTTGCTCACGCATTTGTTGACAAAGTGGAGACCCTCGCCCCATCCTTGTTTGTGAATGACTGAGCATTTCATGGAATCTACTTTTATACCCAATCATGGCACCCACCTGTTCCCAATTTGCCTGTTCACCTGTGGGATGTTCCAAATAAGTGTTTGATGAGCATTCCTCAACTTTATCAGTATTTATTGCCACCTTTCCCAACTTCTTTGTCATGTGTTGCTGGCATCAAATTCTAAAGTTAATGATTATTTGCAAAAAAAAAAAAATGTTTATCAGTTTGAACATCAAATATGTTGTCTTTGTAGCATATTCAACTGAATATGGGTTGAAAATGATTTGCAAATTTCCCAACTCATATGGAAACGGGGTTTGTAGTTGTTCTATCCCGCAAAAAAAAAAACGTGAGTCACAATACGAATACGACCACTGGGAGCTTTTGAAGATTTGTAAGCACAGTACGTGAATTAGACCTCCTGACAGGAGCTCTGTTTGGTTGGCGAAGGGCAATTACTAGACAGAGGGAGCATGCACTGTGTCCTGGTGTTCATGTGTGCCTGGCCAAGGTACCTGTCCACTGCGATCGCCACCAGAGTGAAGACGGACGCAGACACGGAGATGCCTTGAACCATGCCGCTCATTTTGCACACCAGGCTTCCAAACGGCCATCCTGTTGACAGGAAGAAGGAGACAGACTATTGGTAACAGTGTGTGGTTTTTGCTCCGCTTGCTTTGGATGATTGTTCTTTTGACTGGATTGAGGGGTAGTCAAGTTCCACTGTCGTAAAAAACCCAAAACAATATCAAACCACCCGAAAACGCTGTAGTTGTGCACCTCTACAACCAACAACCATGGTCATGAACTATACGGTCTTATCAAAGCTCACTGATGCAAAACAAAAACAAACATTGGAGGACAAGGCTTCGCTAAACATCTTAAAATAAATATTTGCCAACTATCCCTCAGCTACGCACATGGGAGCTGTAAGTTTGATCATTAAAGGGGAACTGCACTTTTTTTTCCTATCATTCACAGTCCTTATGTAAGACAAGCGCAGGATGTTCACATATTCTTGTTTAGATGAAGAATTAATCACAATGCTCACGAAAGGTTGAAAGAAAAAGTTGCCGCAAACAAACCATTTCCGGGTCTAAGTTTAAAGGCCTACTGAAATGAAATTTTTTCATTAAAACGGGGATAGCAGATCTATTCTATGTGTCATACTTGATCATTTCGCGATATTGCCATATTTTTGCTGAAAGGAAAACAACGACGATAAAGATCGCAACTTTTGGTATCTGACAAAAAAAAAGCCTTGCCCCTACCGGAAGTAGCGTGACATAGTCAGTTGAACATATGGTCCTTATGGCTTCATCTGGCCAGCGTCTTCAGCTCTCACTGGATAGGTTCGCATCCGAGTGTGAAGCGACTGGGATGAGAATCAGTACATTCAAGTCCAAGTTCATTGTTCTCGCCCGGAAAAGGGTGGCGATTTTATCTCCGGGTTAGGGAAGATATCTTGCCCCAAGTGGAGGAGTTCAAGTACCTCGGAGTCGTGTTCACGAGTAAGGGAAGAGTGGATCGTGAGGTCGACAGGAGGATCGGTGCGGCGTCTGCAGTATTGCGGACACTATATTGATATGTTGTGTTGAAGAAGGAGCTAAGCCGGAAGGCAAAGCTCTCAATTCACCGGTCGATCTATGTTCCCATCCTCACCTATGGTCATGAGCTTTGAGATATGACCGAAAGAACAAGATCCCGGGTACAAGCGTCCAAAATTAGTTTCCTCCGTCGGGTGGAATAGGGTGAGAAGCTGTGTCTTTCGGGAGAAGCTCAGAGTAAAGCCGGCAACTGGTCAGGATCTCCCCGGACACCTTCCTGAGGAGGTGTGTAGGGGATACCTGACCGGTAGGAGGCCACGGGGAAGACCCAGGACACGTTGGGAAGACTTGGTCTCCCGACTGGCCTAGGAACGCCTTAGGACCCCCCCAGGAGGAGCTGGACGAAGTGACTGGGGAAGTCTGCGCCTCCCTGCTTAGGCTGCTGCTCATGCGACCCAACCTCGGATAAGCGGAAGAAGATGGATGGATGGATGGATGGATGGATGGATGGATGGATGGATGGATGGATGGATGGATAAGTCTTCAATTCTGTCACTGAAGAAGACAACTTCTGTAGTTTCAGTGCACAGGAGGATGGATAAAGACATCAATGACTTTTCAGTTTTGTTTGATCAGCCGTTTTACTGCCGTGTTACTCCATCATATCTCTCTGACCTGATCCATGTCGCCACGCCCTCACATTCCCTAAGATCCTCTTCCTCCATCCACCTCACTGTCCCTTTATTTAAACTGTCCACCATGGGTGCCCGAGCTTTCAGCCGCTCCGCCCCACATCTTTGGAACTCTCTACCACCAGACCTTGGTAACTTAGACTCAATATCCCTCTTCAAATCAAGACTCAAAACACACCTATTCCCGACTGCTTATTCATTGTAGTCATCTTTTCTTTTCTATCTTTGTTGTTGTTGTTGTTATTGTGTTTATCCAATTTGAATTTATTGTTTTGATTTTGTACGGTGTCCTTGAGTGCCCAGAAAGGCCCCTTATAAATAAAATGTATTATTATTATTATTACAGGCACCGATTGGAAACACTTAATTTTCTATGTAAATATCTTATTTCACAATGTATATATCTGTAACATGTCTACTATATGTAAAAAAAACATTTTCTTCTGTTATTCAGTGAGTGCCGCTTATATACCAGTGCGGCTTATAGTCCGGAAAATATGGTATTTGCGATATTGTTACTATAATCGCTGATATAGAACAACTATTTTTAGCGCCCAGTGCTGTGGTCACAGAGCGCTAACTAGCTAATGCTGCTATATTGACATATTGAGCCGGTTACCGGTTACGGTTACTGCTGCTGCTCCTTCGCCTCTAAGTTGGTAAAAGTTGATTCTAGATTATAAATCATGCCTCTCACTGAGATAGTAGAAGGATGTGGTCATAAACCGAGAAGTTGGTCAACTTTGATATTAAAGGCCTACTGAAACCCACTACTACCGACCACGCAGTCTGATAGTCGCGGTGCTGACTCAGCGGGTCCTGCAAACGGTAGGAAATGTTTTTAATAGTAGATTATTAACTTTCTCATTTGAAGCTAGGATTGTGTGGATCTTTGGCTGTGTGTGTGTGTGTGGCCAATTACAACTTCAACTGGTGCCGAAAATGCTCCGTAAGTCAAATTATGCCCATGGCTTAAAGCAGGCCTGGGCAATTATTTTGCCTCGGGGGGCCAAATTTAGAGAAAGAAATGTGTCTGGGGGCCGGTATATCTATTTTTAGAAACTCTAATACAAAACCTCACAATAATGTCTGACTGAATGCTTGAAAACATTATGGCGGACCTCGAGAATGTGGGATTTACAATATTAACTATGAACGATAAAACACTGAATATTGACAAAATATGAAGGTCGATTGACATATTTTACAATCAAGTTAAACGCAACAAAAATGCAAAAAAACACACAGAAATATGAACGCAAAGGGTAAAAAATAGCCTAACCTAAGCTTAGTGACATACATCACTAAGCTTTAGAACTTTGTTGTAAAAATCTCCTTCCGCGTCTGTTCCTGACACCCGCATTTCAGGCTCTGGAAACACTCTGTGGAAACGCTCCCCACCCACACTGCTAGGTGCCTCGTCTGAGCTGCTGTGACTTAGATTACCATAGCAACTAATAGTAACTAGTATATCATGCAAAAGCGCAGATTGCAACCATTGATATACTTTGTATAATTCAAGGCTTACGGTCATTTAAAAACATCACCGCACATCATAATGGCAGCTACATTTTCCATCTTAAAGATCTAAAAAAATTATTTGGGAATGTCCGGCGGGCCAGATTGAAAAGTTTAACGGGCCGCATGTGGCCCCCGGACCTTAATTTTCCTAGGTCTGGCTTAAAGCATAACAAAAAGCAGAGACAATGTTCGTATCTCTAAATACTTATATAAAAAACTCATAAGTTGAGGTACCACTTTGAAATGTATGAACACACAAAACAATAAAACATATTCACCATTAATTAGTTGCTTATTAACATGCAAATTAGTAACATATTGGCTCTTATTAGTCATTATTAAGTACTTATTAACGCCTTATTCTGCATGGCCTTATTATACAACCAGCAAGCCATTAACTAAGAGAGTTCCCTCAATAACCTCAGAATTATTGCTTATTAGTAACCATAACCCTAACACTAACGCCTTATATGTTCCCCTACTCAGTGGCCTAGTGGTTAGAGTGTCCGCCCTGAGATCGGTAGGTTGTGAGTTCAAACCCCAGCTGAGTCATACCAAAGACTTAAAAAAAATGGGACCCATTACCTCCCTGCTTGGCACTCAGGGTTGGAATTGGGGGTTAAATCACCAAAAATGATTACCGGGCGGGGCACCACTGCTGTCCACTGCTTCCCTCACCTCCCAGGGGGTTAACAAGGGGATGGGTCAAATGCAGAGGACACATTTCCCCACACCTAGTGTGTGTGTGACAATCATTGGTACTTTAACTTTAACTTAGTGTCCAAATAACTCTAAATTAAGTACAAACCCCGTTTCCATATGAGTTGGGAAATTGTGTTAGATGTAAATATAAACGGAATACAATGATTTGCAAATCCTTTTCAACCCATATTCAGTTGAATGCACTACAAAGACAAGATATTTGATGTTCAAACTCATAAACTTTATTTTTTTTTTGCAAATAATAATTAACTTAGAATTTCATGGCTGCAGCACGTGCCAAAGTAGTTGGGAAAGGGCATGTTCACCACTGTGTTACATGGCCTTTCCTTTTAACTACACTCAGTAAGCGTTTGGGAACTGAGGAGACACATTTTTGAAGCTTCTCAGGTGGAATTCTTTCCCATTCTTGCTTGATGTACAGCTTAAGTTGTTCAACAGTCCGGGGGTCTCCCTTGTGCTATTTTAGGCTTCATAATGCGCCACACATTTTCAATGGGAGACAGGTCTAGACTACAGGCAGGCCAGTCTAGTACCCACACTCTTTTACTATGAAGCCAAGTTGATGTAACACGTGGCTTGGCATTGTCTTGCTGAAATAAGCAGGGGCGTCCATGGTAACGTTGCTTGGATGGCAACATATGTTGCTCCAAAACCTGTATGTACCTTTCAGCATTAATGGTGCCTTCACAGATGTGTAAGTTACCCATGCCTTGGGCACTAATACACCCCCATACCATCACAGATGCTGGCTTTTCAACTTTGCGCCTATAACAATCCGGATGGTTCTTTTCCTCTTTGGTCCGGAGGACACGACGTCCACAGTTTCCAAAAAAAATTGAAATGTGGACTCGTCAGACCACAGAACACTTTTCCACTTTGTATTAGTCCATCTTAGATGAGCTCAGGCCCAGCGAAGCCGACGGCGTTTCTGGGTGTTGTTGATAAACGGTTTTCGCCTTGCATAGGAGAGTTTTAACTTGCTCTTACAGATGTAGCGACCAACTGTAGTTACTGACAGTGGGTTTCTGAAGTGTTCCTGAGCCCATGTGGTGATATCCTTTACACACTGATGTTGCTTGTTGATGCAGTACAGCCTGAGGGATGGAAGGTCACGGGCTTAGCTGCTTACGTGCAGTGATTTCTCCAGATTCTCTGAACCCTTTGACGATATTACGAACCGTAGATGGGGAAATCCCTAAATTCCTTGCAATAGCTGGTTGAGAAAGGTTTTTCTTAAACTGTTCAACAATTTGCTCACGCATTTGTCGACAAAGTGGTGACCCTCGCCCCATCCTTGTTTGTGAATGACTGAGCATTTTATGGAATCTACTTTTATACCCAATCATGGCACCCACCTGTTCCCAATTTGCCTGTTCACCTGTGGGATGTTCCAAATAAGTGTTTGCTGAGCATTCCTCAACTTTATCAGTATTTATTGCCACCTTTCCCAACTTTTTTGTCACGTGTTGCTGGCATCAAATTCTAAAGTTAATGATTATTTGCAACAACAAAAAAAAGTTTATCAGTTTGAACATCAAATATGTTGTCTTTGTAGCATATTCAACTGAATATGGGTTGAAAAGGATTTGCCAATCATTGTATTCCGTTTATATTTACATCTAACACAATTTCCCAACTCATATGGAAACGGGGTTTTGTATTTGTTAGTTAGAATATGTTCCCCATAATAAAGTGTTACCAAAAAAGCCCCCTAAAAATACACAAAAAAATAGTTTTTTGATTTTTGTTAAGCTTTGAATTTGTTTTATATTTTTGTGTGTTTCACTTTTCATTTGACTGTTCTGTGTTATTATTTTTATTTTTGTGTATGTCAATATTATATTTTTTTTGTATTTTATTAATTCATAAAAAAAAAATTTAGATTTTTATTTAATCAAATGTAATTTAATACATATATTTTTTTATTTTATTTGATAATTTTCTTCTCAAATTTAAATGAATAGAAAACGTAAGTAAATTGGAGCTTTAATTTGTGTTAATGTCCAATGTATGCTGCAGCACCCCCTAACGGCCATTAAAAGAATGACACTCTCTAATTAGTTTGTATTTCGAGACAAAAAAAGACAATATGAATCTCAAAGGTCCACAAACACTGGATGATATTTGGGGGCCACAGAGAATAAAAGGTGAATGTGATGCTAATGTTAACACAGAACATTTGCATCACAACCTAATAGTTGGTGGAGGTCAGACGCTCCTTTCATCTTGTCCTCGCGGCGGCGCTTTCTTTCACAGGCGGCCCGACATGACGCACCCCTCATTATTTCCATAATAAAGCATTATGCGGCGTAATAATCGGAAATTATATCGGGGATAAAAGCCCGTCTGAGAGACGGTGAAGCGACGCCGTGCGGGGGTGATCATGTCATTAATGGCATGAGATAGAGATCGAAGGTGACCGCGCGAGCGCTGCCGAGCTTAGCCCGTTTTGTCACCATTGAGTAGCATGACATTTGTGTCACTTGATGGTTGCTGTTGTTCCTGGTGATGTGGGATCTGAGCCCAGGATGTCGTTGTGGCTTGTGCAGCCCTGTGAGACACTTGTGATTTAGGGCTATATAAGTCAACTTTGATTGATTGATTGATTGACAGAACACTTGTGCAAAATTCCCAATTTGGAATTCCAATTCAATTCATTTGATGAACCGCAATTGACATTACAGGAAGTGGAAATCGAAGCGGTTCAGAGAAGTACCATCTTAAAACTAATTTGTATACTCTAGCCTTTAAATAGACCCCCTTTTAGACCAGTTGATCTGCCGTTTCCTCCTTCGTAAAGGGGGGGGGGGGGCACAGGTTCGGTGGCCAGGGTCGGGACCCAGGGCCGGACCACTCATCTGTGCATCGGTTGGGGACGTCTATGCGCTGCTGACCTGTATCCGCTCGGGATGGTCTCCTGCTGGCCCCACTGTGGACTGGTCTCTCACTATTATGTTGGATCCACTATGGACTGGACTCTCACTATTATGTTAGATCCACTATGGACTGGACTCTCACAATATTATGTTAGATCCACTATGGACTGGGACTCTCACAATATTATGTTAGATCCACTATGGACTGGACTCTCACTATTATGTTAGATCCACTATGGACTGGACTCTCACACTATTATGTTAGATCCACTATGGACTGGACTCTCACTATTATGTTAGATCCACTATGGACTGGACTCTCACTATTATGTTAGATCCACTATAGACTGGACTCTCACTATTATGTTAGATCCACTATGGACTGGACTCTCACTATTATGTTAGATCTGTAGTAGAATTTCTGACCTTTTGACCTATATTTCTTGTCTTTTAAGAATGTCCGCTCATTTTCAATTCTCTTGTATTTTGTGCCATTGAATGGACCAGTGGTGGGACAAAAGTGAATATTAAGTCGTGCCAACCTGTCTACAGAATGTGTTGACTGTCTAAAGGATTCGAGTTGTTATGGAACAGATAGGAAAAACAACAAGACATTGACGCATTTAGATAACAAACAATGACGCACAAGAGACAGATAGGAAAAACAACAAGACATTGACGCATTTAGATAACAAACAATGACGCACAAAAGACATATAAAAAATGGCAGAAGACCGGAACTCGACAGTGATTTTGGCTTGTGTGTGTCTTGTTGGCTCCGGAGTAACATGTGGTCTGTCTGCACGGCCAACTTAATTCAACCTGCACTTCTGATAATGGGTAAATAAATTTGTTGTACTAAACTACTTTTGTTGCCTGTTTAAGCTTCGGACAATCCACTACAGATCCACTATGGAGTGGACTCTCACACTATTATGTTAGATCCACTATGGACTGGACTCTCACTATTATGTTAGATCCACTATGGACTGGACTCTCACTATTATGTTAGATCCACTATGGACTGGACTCTCACTATTATGTTAGATCCACTATGGACTGGACTCTCACACTATTATGTTAGATCCACTATGGACTGGACTCTCACAATATTATGTTAGATCCACTATGGACTGGACTCTCACACTATTATGTTAGATCCACTATGGACTGGACTCTCACTATTATGTTAGATCCACTATGGACTGGACTCTCACTATTATGTTAGATCCACTATGGACTGGACTCTCACACTATTATGTTAGATCCACTATGGACTGGACTCTCACTATTATGTTAGATCCACTATGGACTGGACTCTCACTATTATGTTAGATCCACTATGGACTGGACGCTCACTATTATGTTAGATCCACTATGGACTGGATTCTCACACTATTATGTTAGATCCACTATGGACTGGACTCTCACTATTATGTTAGATCCACTATGGACTGGACTCTCACTATTATGTTAGATCCACTATGGACTGGACTCTCACAATATTATGCTAGATCCACTATGGACTGGACTCTCACAATATTATGCTAGATCCACTATGGACTAGACTCTCACAATATTATGCTAGATCCACTATGGACTGGACTCTCACAATATTATGCTAGATCCACTATGGACTGGACACTCAAAATATTATGCTAGATCCACTATGGACTGGACTCTCACACTATTATGTTAGATCCACTATGGACTGGACTCTCACTATTATGTTAGATCCACAATGGACTGGACTCTCACTATTATGTTAGATCCACTATGGACTGGACTCTCACTATTATGTTAGATCCACTATGGACTGGACTCTCACACTATTATGTTAGATCCACTATGGACTGGACTCTCACACTATTATGTTAGATCCACTATGGACTGGACTCACATTATTATGTTAGATCCACTATGGACTGGACTCTCACTATTTTGTTAGATCCACTATGGACTGGACTCTCACACTATTATGTTAGATCCACTATGGACTGGACTCTCACACTATTATGTTAGATCCACTATGGACTGGACTCTCACTATTATGTTAGATCCACTATGGACTGGACTCTCACTATTATGTTAGATCCACTATGGACTGGACTCTCACTATTATGTTAGATCCACTATGGACTGGACTCTCACACTATTATGCTATATCCACGCGACGTCCATTGCACCGGTCCCCCAGGTGGGGAGTCCCCACATCTGCGGTCCCCTCCAAGGTTTCTCATTGTCATCCCATTGGGTTGAGTTTTTCCTTGCCCTGATGTGCCCTTGAGCCCAGGATGTCGTTGTGGCTTGTGCAGCCCTTTGAGACACTAGTGATTTAGGGCTATATAAGTAAACATTAATTGATTAATTAACCATTCGATCCGATTCCGAGTCCTGCGGTGGCGATTCGATTCTGAATCCATTCTCGATTCAACACGATTCTCGACTCAAACCGATTCCCGCACTGTATTATTAAAGTATTAACTTTTTCTAAACAGGTTACAGGTGAGAAAAATGTCTTATTAAAAATCAATTCTTAACAACATCAACAAAAAATCGATCTCTTCTTTTTTTTTAAACTATCGATTTAGAATCGGGTTGGATAAGAATCGCGATTCGGATATGAATCGATCTTTTTGTGCACCCTTGGTCAACAAGCTATTAGCATTCTATATTTATAGCGACCACTCAAGGGAAACAACAAAAATGGCCACTTTCTGCATCTCGGCAGACATTTTGAATTTGCGGCCATCTTTAATTTTTGGCCAGTACACTTATTTATCACGGCTAATTAGTACTAGGCCTGACATTACTAAAATACATTAATTACGATTATTATTAAAGTTAAAGTACCACTGACAGTCACACACACACTAAGTGTGGTGCAATAACCCTCTGCATTTGACCCATCCCCTTGTTCCACCCCCTGGGGGGTGAGGGGAGCAGTGAGCAGCAGCGGTGGCCGCGCTCGGGAACATTTTTTGTGATTTAACCCCCAATTCCAACTCTTGATGCTGAGTGCCAAGCAGGGAGGTAATGGCTCCCATTTTTATAGCCTTTGGTACGACTCGGCCGGGGTTTGAACTCACGACCTACCGATCTCAGTGCGGACACTCTAACCACAAGACCACTGAGCAGGCTTATTAATAAATTCAATATGTTTATAGTAAGGTAATAAGTATTTTATTTAAAATGTTTAAAAATGTATTCTTGGTATTTCGAACAACAAATTAGTTAGTGAACAATTTGTTTCCGATGTCTGCGGAGGAAATATTTGTGACGGCTATAAATAAGTGGCTGCCATAGACAGGTTGCTGTAATTGATATATAATTAATCTGATCCACCAAAGGTTTGCGTGTGTTATGTCTGTTGATCATGTTTTTGTTTACTTATGTTCTGCTTGGGTTTTTGGACACTTTTTAGTTCCTGCCTTCACTCCCTTGCCTTGTCACCATGACTACTCATTAGTTTCACCTGTCTCAGGTTTTGCACTCGCGCACCTGTCACAAATCATTTCTGTATTATTTAAGCCCATTGTTGCCAGGAAGTCAGCCTGGCGACATTAACTCTGATACCTCCATGATTACGCGTCCATGCCATAGTTCTATGATCTTTCCATGCTTGACCAATAGGGCCGGCTCGTGGCATAGGCCGTGTAGGCAAATGCTAAGGGCGCCGTCCATCAGGGGGCGCCACGCCAGTGCCACAAATGTTGGAGAAAAAAAAAAAAAAAAAGTTGGTACTATTATTTCTAAATACAAAAAGTAATCCCACATTAATTAAAATGCAAAGTAAAGCCTATTCAATAGAAATATTATTTGTTACAACATTACGCCCCCCCAGAATGTGATAGTAACCTGGCTTTTTAGCATTAAGCTAATGTTACA